>NW_015386469.1:475560-586502 GCF_001527695.2 Protobothrops mucrosquamatus
GCAATTAATACGCATTGCATGAATATGTCCTTGCCTCAACTTGAATTATGGTGTTGCTTTCTTTCTTTGTTGGTGCCATGCTTTTCTATCCAGAGGCACTCAAAGGAGTTGACAATGAAAATTTATATTTAACATTTCATAAAAAGTTACTATGATTGTTAAAGAACTGTGATTGAAAATATACAACAAATAAGATATTAACTGCTTTCCTAGGGCCTTGCTTCCCTTAACCTAGTCACCCAGTCAAATGTTTTTACAGATTTGGCAGCGCATAAGTACCCTACTTGGGTCAAAAATCACTGTTTGAAGATTACAGACCCTCTACCTACTTTTTCCAGGAAGTGCCTCGTGTCATGTGAACTCCTTCATTCAAGAACATGAACCCAATACATTGAACAAATTAGGGTACCCTGTAAGGGAGATTCATTTATCTGATTACTGTCTCTTTGTTTTAAAATATTTGCCAAAAAAGCCAATACAGTGCTGGGCTGCATTAACAGAGGGATAGAATCAAGATCACGTGAAGTATTAATACCACTTTACAATGCCTTGGTAAGGTCACACTTGGAATACGGCATCCAGTTTTGGTCACCACGATGTAAAAAAGATGTTGAGACTCTAGAAAGAGTACAGAGAAGAGCAACAAAGATGATTAGGGGACTGGAGGCTAAAACATATAAGGAACGGTTGGTGGAATTGGGTATGTCTAGTTTAACAAAGAGAAGAACGAGGGGGGACATGATAACAGTGTTCCAATATCTCAGGGGCTGCCACAAAGAAGAGGGAGTCAAGCTATGTTCCAAAGCGCCAGAAGGCAGGACAAGAAGCAACGGATGGAAACTAATCAAGGAGAGAAGCAACCTAGAACTAAGGAGAAACTTCCTGACAGTTAGAACAATTAACCAGTGGAACAACCTGCCTCCAGAATGCGCCAACACTGGAAGTTTTTAAGAAGAGACTGGACAGCCATTTGTCCGAAATGGTGTAGGGTTTCCTGCCTGAGCAGGGGGTTGGACTCGATGACCTCCAAGGTCCCTTCCAACTTTATTACTATTACTATTAGTACTATTTCCTCCAATCTATCTTATCCCCAAATTAGACATGTGCTGTATTTATTAATAAGGTTGCAAGACTAATCAATCAATAAACTACTACATTCAAGAATACTGGCAAGTTTTCATTATATCACTAACCCAATTGCTAGTTCTGTAGGCATCGTTAGGGACTGTAGGTAGTATATGTGCAGGGATGGAGATTTCTTTTGAGTGGGTATCGGATTTTGGTGGTACATTCTATAGGAGAGAAAATTGCTTTGCAGGCAGCCCTCTTTTTTGGGTGTAGGTGAAGAGATGACCTGTGATTGTTACCTGTTCAATGAGCCTATTTTGGAACATGAATCTAGTATTGATTTTACATCTTCATTGATTGGCTTATAACATTTTTTTTATCCTTTGACACTGCAAACCCATACATGTCTATCTAGAAGAAAGTCAAAATGACTGTGAGCTTGAAACCTAAATCTAACTGGCCTCATTTCCTTAGTTTTGAAAAATAAATAGGTAGAGAAATGTTTTCAAATAATTCTCCTCCCCAAATTGTGAACTCCTACGTTACACACTTCTCTGGACCCAACATTAGCCTGATTAACAACCTAGCCAGTGACAGCATTACCTTCTGTACTTTAACCATGACTGAAGCAACCCCTCTGTTAAATAACACTCTGTTCTCATAAAAGAAAAAAGAAAAAAAAAGCCTTCCGAGCTGGAGCCCTTGACAGATGGGCTACACGTATCTGACCCCCCTGACTTTGCTTTTGGTGCTTTGTTTTCCAAGAGTTAAAGGCTCATCTATGGAAGAAAAATAAATGAACTTCAGCTCATTTGTTTTTCCATCGCCAGTAGGCATTGCTGGAAAAGTCTACAGAAGAGATTAAAGCGATAGGGTTGGGAGGGAAAGTGTAAACGTTTAAACGCTGTAAAGGAACACTCCGCATTCCTCTGCTTCAGGAGCACATTATGGCAAATGTGCAAAACACATTTACTTAGGAGTAAGTCTAATCAACTCTGTTGGGTTTACCTCTGAATAAACATCCATCAGTCTCTCTGGGCCATACAGAATAAACATCCACCCAAAATAAACCAAAACCAAACTATGATAAATACAGTCCAATTGTATTTAAGGATTTTAATTCATACAATAAAGTACATTAAGCCCATTTTTTAAAGAAATAAACAGATAACTTCCCTGATCACAAACAAATCTCAATGATGGAATATTCCAGATTATAATGCTAAACTATGAGCAGAAGAAAGTTACAGTATTTCACACACAGTATTGAGACACCATACAACAAAGTAATTGTTTTCTCACAAAATGCTTCAGTCTCATCTCAGTGGGAAAAAAAAGTTCGCAGACAACCATGGACCTCCACAGAGACCATCACTGGTTTCAGAATGGTGGACATGACTGGTTGATCAAACACCTGACCTTACATGTGAGTAGTGTGTCTGACACTTGATAAAAAGGCGAGACTTTCAACACTGGATCTGCCTACTTTTTTGAACCTAGCCACCACTGCTGAAGATGTACCTAAAGACTGTACTTATCAACAAAATATGATAACAACTGCAAATCTGATGTAGATTTATTCTTTCATGTTATATAATCCTCATTTTAACCAATTTCCGTTGTACAAAAAGTTCATTTTTGACAAAGTCTAAAATATTGGGACTATAAGGCCCAGAATTGCCTAATGTGGGAGATGGATAGCATAAACATATACTTCCCTGAAACACAATCAGATTGACTTTATGTTAATCATCTTGAGGGTTTCAGTACAATTTCAGGCAGAAGTCTGAAGTCTGGAGCAGAAATCCAGACCAAGACATCTAATGCACCAGCTCTTTAATATATGGTCTTGATGTGGTCCTTGATGTGAAACAAAATTCTTAACCCTTATAAGGTCAAGTAAACTCATCCCAGGAAAATATGGTTATTTTTGTTGAATTTAATCTAATTAGATTAAGATAACAATAGTTTCAAGATGAAGTATTTGTGGACAAAATAGATGTGCAATAGAGTTTTCTGCAGAACTCTATTTTTTACACAGAAAAATAAATTGGTCTAATATGTACCAAACAAATTAATGCAGGATAAATCTATTGATCATTACTGGTTTTCATACAGTAGTTATATGGACTCTTTGTATCCAATGCAATAGTAGCATACCAAAATAAAACATATTTTGAGTTGGGACTCCTAGCAGTGCAGTAATATATTTTTTCCTTAAGATTTATGTCACTGAGGCAACGAGTTTATCAAGGATGTTACTCACTGAAATGACTACTCAGAAGTACCACCACATTTTACCAAGTAGCACCCAGCCAGGTGACTCAGGCAATCAACTTAACCTGATATTATAATGATTTTTTCCCAACTGGGAAATGACTACTGTAGTATTTACAACAGGAAGCCTAGAGAGGCTCTTTATTCAATTCATAGCATCATGGCAATTCTGTAGTACACAGTAAAGAAATGTATACCTAGAAATGCATATTTGCATTAGAGATCTGTCTAGGGATCTTAGCACTTTGCGAATTATTCATAAAAGGTGCTTCAGAGTATATTGGAAGAAGAATGTAGCCCCTTTAAATGATGCATTTTCAGAATCAAATCTAAAGTAGTGCAAGTCCTAATACTCTCTTCACCTCACAAGTAGAAGGTAGGAAGGCATCAGCTGTCACATCTAGTCAGCGTCTGTGACCGACATGGATGTTTTGAGGGCTGACATACCAAGAAGAAAAGCTGTGACTAGCTTCTTTATTAACAAGCTCATCTTAGATGAAGGGATTTGTGTATATATGTGTGTGCATGCACATAGGTGCCACTGAGTCATGGAAGTCCCTCACTTGCAAAAAACCCTAAAAGGTATGAAAGGTATTTAATGTGAATGTAATGACAAGGAAGCAAGAAAGAAGTAGCTCGTTGGTGGAACAGTCTTGGATGGGCATGGTTTTTCATTGTTGGAGATAGTTGATCACTAACTGGGCAGATTTTGTGTGTGCATTGCAGATCTTCCATTGGGCAAGAGTGCAGCTACATGATCTTCAAGTCCTTGTCAGCACTGCGCTTCCAGAAATCTAAGTGCCCTGGGTGGATGGAAACATGCTGTATAAGTTATAATATTAAACATATAATAAATTATACATTATTGAACTGGACAAATTCAGTACTAAATACGTAATTTAACAAATGACTATACAACTTATTCAATTCAACAGTATTGAATTCTGTAGATAGGTTAGGTAATATATTGTGTTGCTTTCTCAGTTCAGCATCTGTTAGAAGTAATTTATTATATTTTTAATATTTTCTCTAGAATTTCTTGAGTGAGGTCAGGGCTGAGATGTGTTGTTTCTTCCTTCTCCCTGCCATTGGGGGGGTGGTTCCCTCACAACAACTATGTGAGATAATTTAGGTTGAAAATTAATGACTGGCTCAAGGCCAATTTGTGAGTTTTCCTGCTGAACAAGTATTCAAGTCCCAGGTCCTTGCAATGCTATTCTCATTTGCTTACTGCACCATCCTGATTTGTGAAAAAGCAGAACACTCCACCCTATGAATTATTTTCATTTTGTCATAACTGTAATATCAAGGAACTCAACCACTGTCAGCACATGCAGTTGCTTCTGCCCAAAGACTTTGGAAATTTTTCACAGGGGAAGTCTAAGGCAAACAATACAGAGTTGTAGCAATTTGTATGTAGATTTCAAATACCTCTTTAATTAATTGGTAAATAATAAAGTTATATGCTCATATTAGTTTATCATAAACATGCATCTGCTTGATTAAAAATGGATATAGGTGAAGTCAAGCTTGGCTCCTAGTGACTACATAGGCATAATTCTGTGGCTTTCTTAGCAGTAGTAGAGAAATGGTTTGCTGCTGGGTTCTTCCATTTTATTTCACTCTCCAAGGAAAAGCTGGAAATGCCCAGCCTCACAGGGAGGAAAACTCAAGTGGGGAGTTAGCCTTGAATCATTGTGCATCCGCAAGAGATCAAGACTGACCCCATTCTCCCAAGTTCCATGGAACGGTCCTTATCTGTTCCCAAAGGAAGGCAAGCAGTCTGGGGAAAATCCTGTATTATAGGCAGAATAAAGTAGCTAGTTTGAATTCTACACATGTGGATCCATTTGCTTGTGCCTGACAATAATTGAAGTTTCTCAAGTACTCATAGACCTGATCTGACCACTCCAGGAGATCAGTCACATGGTGCCACTTGCTGATTCAACAAGACAAAGTATGCTTGAGCAAAGCAAAAACTACAGAACCTTGATAGTATTAGGATTAGTACTGGCTCTGTCTAAGATTCATAAAGTATAATATAAAGAACATACGTTATTCTTTTTGTTATGATATTAAGATAGATAGATAACCTCTATTGTCATTATTTATTCAATTCAATAAATAATCCAATAAATCCAATAAATAATTTTATTGTCACTAAATTATCTCACTAACTTTTGAGAAGGCACAACTGTATTTTATTTTTGCTTTTATGAACGTATCACTTAGTCTTAAATACAACAGCAATCTTCTTTAGTAGCTCACCATGTGCGAGCAGCAGTCCTCTAGCCAAAGTTAAGGAGACTTCAAATCCATTTTGTCTCCTTGTAATTTTCTGCACATAAAACTATGGAACAATCATGTAATAACCAAGAGCAAATAGTCAAAAGCATGTTAGTAGATGCTATCGTACAATTTTAAGTGACATTGCAGGCACCAAAATCAAAATAATTAAAATTATTATAAAATTAATTTAAAAAAATTAAAATTAAATTTAAAAATACTGTTAATATGGTCATCATCTCAAGATTAGATTTTGGGCATTTGAGGTTTTTTTTATTACAATACAATTATAAATAATATTGAGATGCCAACTCATAGTATTAGTGCCATAGTGCTATAACTCCAACAAAACTGACTCCTTTTGTAAGTGATAACTGTCACTCTCACAAAATCAGAATTTGCATACTTTATGCCCAAAATCCTGATACAGCTCACTGGGCCCTTCTCATGACCGGCCTTCAAAGAAATAAACAGGAGCTGCAGAAGAGCAGCTGATTTTTTTTTTTTGCCCTTTCATTTCTTTGGAATGTTTAAAAGGTAGATTTGAATGTTTTATAAGTGCATTAAGTCACTTTTTCCTTGCATTTGTTATAGAAATTGTTTATTTCTTTGTTCCAATAGATGAGCATGAACTTCAGGATTTAACTGTAGAGACTTTTGTGCTCTCTGAGTTTGATTGTTTGTCTGCCAATGTTTCACAACCCCAACTAGGTAACATCATCTGTGTGAGGAGTATGGGGATTACCGGACAACAATTTTTTCAAAGGTTTTGCTTCCTGAAAAACTTTGGGTGATTATGATATAATTTCAGAATGAGACTATCACATAGGAATCTTGAGAAATATAAAAACTTTTAATGACTTAATATACAGATAATCCGCGAGGAATGAAAGACTGTTTAATGGAGGTTTGAAATTACAATTGACTCTTATAACCCACCACAGGGTCACTGCAGTGTCCCCCCTCTTCCCCCACCCCACCCCACCAGAAGCCTGTAGCACTTGGGCCTCATCCCAACATGCCCATCACACTCCATACTTACCTTCTGAAGTTCTCCAGACCTCATGTTGTACAAGGAGGGCAGGCCATGTGTTCTCTGCAATCCAAGTGCAGCCACCATTAATTTTAAGGAGTTTTCATCATGTCTTCTGACTCCTACTTGGCCAGAAGTAGGACCAACTAGCTGTCAGAAGACACAGTTGGACCAACAGACAGTCAGAAGATATGACTGGATTAATTAGCACTCAGAAGACACAATGAAATCTCACAACAGATGGACAGAATCAACCATAGTTTCAACTGGAAAACTGTAAATATCTATAAATATCATAGATCAAACTAAATCCAAAAATGCAAGGGAATTCCAGGAAACTGGACTTTCAGACAAATCAGTCATCAATTTACACCGAGATAAACCACATTTACTCCCCATTCAAAAACAACAATAAAAAAGCTAAGGAAATAAAAAGATTAGAACATATCCTCTCAGTGATCAATCAACACCCAGATAAGTAAGGATTAACAATCAAGCAGAAATCATACCCTAATCAAGGAACTATGAAGAAGAAAATCACACACACACACACACACACACACCAACACCAAAATTAGTAGGGCAATCTATTGTATGTAAGCAAACCCACAATCTCTAGCAATGATGATGCTTCCTAACTATGTAATGAAACATCTGCAGGCAGGCAACCAAGCTCAGAGAGTATCAAGGACTCCATACTGCTATGTCTTTATTATATTTTGTTTCATTTTTACAGTTACCATAGCTTTGAGAAGGAAAGCCTCTTCTCATTTTCCTTTGTTTTATTCATGGCCATCTTGAGTTTTAGAAAAGGACAAGCCTACCTCTATTTTCTTTCTTCTGTTGTTCTACAGAATTTCTTCCACATTTTTCTATTGTCATTCCATTGCATTGTCAGCTTTACTGGGCTTCTCCACATTTTGCCATTGGAGATATTGAATCTTTCAGAGGACACTCAGTTAAAACTGACCTTTATCTGACCATAAGCATATAGGGCCAGAAATTCTTCCTCTTACATTCTTCAAAGCTTTTTTAAAATTGCTTGTAACTCAATAAGTATTACAAATAATTGCATCTATAACGCTTCATGATATTGCGACTTCCTCCCACTAAACCACATCAAGATGACTCCTCTATAAATCCATCTCCTTTGTTTGCATTGTCCTATTGTGTTTAAGCTTATCTAGGTTCAAGAAATATTTTTAAAACTTGTATCAAAATGCTATATAAGGTGTTGAGCTTATGGCAAGGTAAAAAGAGAAGTGCCTGTGTGGTTATACTTCTCCCAGTTCCATAATTTTAAAAGCGTCGTTGCCTTTTGCCCTGTGTGCATGTGCTGCTAATTTTCTTAATATTGCTGAAGGTAGAATAGAATTTTACTTCTCTTAGTAAGTATTTTGCAGCCAATTATTAGCAGAACAATCTTTGAGAAAAGAAGTTTCAGGAGTAAAGAAGGAGCAAGTGAACTATCATTGGTCCATTCCTGCAACAGGAGATTCCCGGTATGTAGTTTGTATGGTTGATCATGGCACCACACATGCCAAAGTGTATATATGTACAGTATCCAAAATTGATAGAACACATTTATGTAAGATCTTGCCAGTTAGTCATCCAGTGAACTGTGCCCAAAGTGAGTAAGATGTCTGCCTTGTAGCCAGTGTGAATTTGAGCAATGACAAGGATTCTTCTTCTTAGGGAACAGAGTAGGAACAGCTGAATAAGCTTTCCACAGTTTAAAACAAATAAACTATATATTGAAAGGAAGAATGACTCTGAACTTAACATTGATTCCTCTAGAAAAAAGGAAAACTACACATGAAAATTATTAATATCTATAAATTGCGATGTCTAGCTTTCCTATCCTATCAACCTGTTAAGGGAACGGGCAGTATGTAAATGTTTAAATAAATAATAAATTAGCAAGGATATGTAGAGCTTCTAATTCAAACCTGAAAAACGACTTTAGAGTAGGTGTGGATGTGCAAGCCTCACTTACTGGCAGAGTAGCCACACGGTCCCAGGAAAACATGCTTAGTAATAGAGATGCTACAGGCTTCTAATCCCATACATTCTGAAGCATGTGGCTGTCCCTTTCAGTAACAGTGCCTGATTGGCTGGGCTTTTAGGAGTGCACATGGGACACTAGCTGCTATTTGAAGAATGGTGAAGAGGGACTAGCCATTTGTCCTCCATGTTGCCTTCAGTACTTCAGAATATAAAGGTCTTTCTTCGTTTTTAATCAGTTAGAATTGCCTGTTTCAATTTTTCAATCTTTCCACAAGTTGGCTGAATAGTATCGGTCAACAGAGATTGCCCTCTAATTCTTCTTGTGACTCTGGTGAACAGAATAAGAGAACAGTGGACTTCATCCCAGTTCATGGTGTTTCCTATCCCAGGATACATAAATTTTGCTCCAACAGAAAATTCAAACCATTTAAAGTTTGTTCTATTGCAGGGGTGTCAAACTGCCGGCCCATGGGCCAGTTGAATTATGTGGAGGCCATGCCCATCCCAGCTCCAGCAATGTGAAAAAAGTCGTGATACGTCACGACACGTTATGTGACGTGGCAAGTTTGACGCCCATGTTCTATTGCATCACAGTCAACTCAGAATATTCCAATGGAGAATATTCAGAATGGTCAAGGTGGAATGCTTTGTTCTGAGTTCAAAAGAAAATATGCTTTCTGTTTCATACACAATCCTACTTTTCCATATTAGGGGAGGAAAGAAATGAAATAATAAATTAGAAATAAATTAGAAATAAATGTATAACATAGCCTTTTCTTCAAAATGTAAGGTGGTATTTTCTGGGAGCATTTGAAATTATGATCCCACTTGCATTTTGATGCAGTTTACTGTCGTGTGAAACAGAGAATTCCTTACAGCAAAAAGAGCAATTGCAGCAGATTGCTAAACTGTCCTGATTCTACCTTCACTTTCACTGTTCCACTGCAAGGGAGAGAGGGCTCAATTTCAAGTTCCCATTGGTTCTTATCTTTTGAGTTTTGTTCCTGTATAATGTGGCCAGATCAGAAGATTTGATCAAGTGAACTATTCTATTCCTAGCTTGAAATAAAATGCTGGAGGGTTTTCTTCACAATAAAATATGTGCATATAAAAATGTGTAGGTGTTGCTGTATCATCATCATCATCATCATCATCTCCTTTGCATGATGAAATCCTCCTCAATGAAGTTTAGGAAGCATAATCTACCAAGCTGATCCAGTGAAGGTTAGTAGATAGATGATATTTTATTTCCCAGTCTAGGGCTGAAAGAGAAAGAGTGATCCAAAGTCACCCAGCCAGCTTCCATGACTAAGGAGGAACTACAGGTAATTCTTGCTTAATTATAGTAATTGGGATCAGCAACTCTGCTAAGCAGCCCTGTCATAAAGCATGATGTCATATGATGATGCTAACTTACAATAACAGCTGTTGCAGTTTTGGTTGCCAGTTAAGTGAATCTCATGTGGTCATTAGTCGACATCATGTGATCATCATTTGCGACCTCCTGCTGGGTTCCCCACTGACTTTGCTTGTCAATGAAGGTTGCAAATGGCAACCATCGGACACTGAATAAGGGATGTTGTGACTTTCTGAGAAGCAAGGTCAATGGGGAAGCCAGATTCACTTAACCATGTTATTAACTTAATAACTGCAGTGATTCACTTAACAATTGTGACAGGAAAGATCGTAAAATGGGGCAGAACTTTGATTGCTTACCAACAGAAATTTTGGGTTCAGTTGTACTTGTAAGTCAAGAATTACCTCTAAACAACACTAGTCTGTATTGCAGAAAGAAATATGGCTAAGACAAAAATTAACTGAATACAGAATATAGAATAACAGAGTTGGAAGGAACTCTGTTATTATAATTGGAAGAAATTGGGTGGATAAATATTGATTAACATTAAAACATGGCAAAGCACATACAACTATCCTCCCCCCACCTTTTAACAGAAACAACAAAGGAGGGGAAAATAGAATAGAGTTGGGATGCGGAGAAGGAAGGATGTACTTACAAGGATAATTAAAATGAGGGACTAAAACAGTAAAGAGGAAGGGAGGGGAATTAGCAGGGAAGAGAGATTGTGGAAAACTCAACAGGCATTTGGGGCTGAGTTCAGCAAAAATTTTTAATAAGTCTCTCTGAGTTCAGTGACTCTTATTCATACAGAGAGAGGATTTCTGGTCACACCTAGGCATCATAAATTCCTAAAACAGTTGTCTCCAATTGAAAGGGGGACAATATGTTAGTTTCACAGTCACTCCTTCGCCCTCTGGTACCCGAAAAGGATGTCTTCGGCAAAACTGTGGAGTTATGGATAAAGGAGTCTTTCTAAAATGTTCCCTCTCAATGAGGCTGTACAGGAATGCAAGAGTTCCCACTTTAAAGGTAATTTATTTGGGGAAGAAACCTTCATGCTGGCTCATCACAACACATTTTAAATTAGTCCTAAAAATATCAGTTTGGTACTCGTGTGTAAAACAATATTTATAAAGCTAAATTCAACCCTGTAATTAAAGCTGTGTGTCATTAGCACTTGCAAATGAGCTGGAAACTTGAAAAAGTGCAGTACTAAATTTATGGTCTGTATTAACAAGTTACTAGAGAATAGTTCAAGCCTTTATGCATATGTGACCATAGAAAGCTAAAAATCCAAAAATATCTAAAACTTGAATATTAGAGAATTTTTCCTGAATATGAATTTATTGATTTAATATTTCTTAAATTGGAGGAAAGTAATGGATTTTTGCATGTCCTTTGGTATAATAGTATTTTATTCCTGTGGCTATAGCAAAAGTCAGCAAAAGTGATTAAAAGCTGCTTTTCTTTTTCACATCTTACATCGTATCATAATGGAAAGGGTTGTATGGGGCGCACATATATTAAAGGAACAAAAATAATAACAGTGATAACATAGTGAGGCAACCAAAAAAAGGAAAAACAGAAAGTTGGCCTTTTAATTAATCTTGAATTGTTGGCAAATTATGTGATATAAATTAGCAATTAAATGTATAAGCAATCCATCTACAACAAAAAGTAACAATGAAATGTCAACAAATTTATAAAAATTGCTGAGATTCCCAGAAAACTTGAGTCCTGGGCAGAATCTATGTGGTGACTCTGGCATCACTTAACTCTGTTATGAGGGACTGTCTTGGCTTGTGGACTCCAAGAAATAGATAGAATACTCTCTGGTATAATCAGAGAGTAGGACCTAGGACGAGTTGAAAAGCACTGTAAAAAAAAAAGGTGTAAAAAAAAGTGTAAAAGTGTAGCGTGGGGATGAGCTGAAGTGGCGGCAATGCTGCACAGGCCTGTGGGAGAGCCAGTTGGAGCTGCAGTGTTGCTGGGGCTCTGTTGAGCGCCCAAGATCTGCGCTGGGCTCAAGCTGACTGGCACTTCCGGAAGCAGCACGTAACCTGCGGTACCCACGGGGTGTTTACATTTGGCCCAGGGGTGTCCTGGAGACAGTGAGGGCTTGACCCATCCCTGCCCCTAATCAAAGTAAAAACCCGAATCCAGCAGGCCAGAAGGCAGCCCAGCCACCGTGCCCCTCCGGTTCCTTCTCCTCACCCCCTGGCCCCAGACACAGTCACTGCTCCTTGCCATAGCTGGGGTGGGACTTGCCAATACATCTGCCCACTTCATCCTGCAAAGCGACGCTCACCTGGTGCTCCTGCCTGCCGCCATGCCGGCAGCCCCAACTAAAGGCCACGCGCTCCAGCCTCGCCCTGCCAAGGAAGGGGGCGGCAGCTGAGGCTATATTAAATCTGCAGCTTGTCAGGGGCACTCAAAGGCTGTCCAACTTTACCCTGGAATTTTGGAATTGGAAAGTGGAGGGGCAGCGCTGCGTTTGGAGGCCTGGCGGCACCTGATGGAAAGCCTCCTGCTTCCCCCCTGCAGCTACCTTCTTTGGAGCCTTCCTGATGCCGATGGGCCTGCCAGTAGGCGGGACCACCAGGTGAGCCCTTCTTTGAAGGACGAAGCTGGTGGAGGGACATACTTGCAAGTCCTGCCCCAGCTATGGTGAGGAGCAGTGACTGCGTCTGGGCCCAGGGGGTGAGGAGAAGGAACCGGAGGGGCGCAGTGGCTGGGCTGCCTTCTGGCCTGCTGGATTCGGGGTTTTTCCTTTGATTGGGGGCAGGAGAATCAAAATAGGGCAAAACAAGCGTAGTTCATCATGGTTTATTGATTGCAAAGTTTTCCTCAGGTTTTCCTATCCCTTCCTGGGCTATTAAAATAACATTGGCAAGGTCTGTACTGAACACCTGGCTGCAAACTACTCAACCGGATTTTAGCCTAGCCCCTTGTGCAATCCCAGGCCACATTCTGGAGGTAAGAGGATGTAGTAACAGGAGAGAGCTGCAAAATTGATTTGTTATTTATTCTTGCCTTTAGCAGCAATAACTACATTCTTTTGACAACTTTGCTAGCAACCTGCAGGCTGTGAACTTTCCTTTCTCCCTTGGGAAAAGAATTCAGAAGTGCTAGATTTATTTTTCCTGCTAATTACAAATCTCTAATCATTTTTTTTCAAACTATAGTCCGCCCCCCCCCCCCCAATAATCGGTGGGACAATGAAGTGGCCTCCTGTTTAAACAGTTTGAGGAATCCTGATCTATTGTATTATAATTTGGTTTTGAGTTATGAATTTACTTTATTTTTTTCATTTCTTACCATGGATAGTTTATAGTATTTTATTATGTTGTTGTAACCAGTCTGAATCTGAAAGGATTCTGTAAGATATTAACTTAAACAATGAATAATCAATGAAATGGTTCATTGCATAGTCAGCCAAATATTCAAACTTGATTTAGCATTTTTATGTACCTCATGAGTCCTTCTCAAAGACCTGGGATAGGCAGATGTTAATGTTTTATGGTATTAGAGGTATCGTTGTAGGATATAAACTGTTCCAAGTAAAGCTGCCTGTTGGAATTGACTGATGGTGATTTTGTCAGTGCTGATGGTGTTCAAGTGAGACTCCAGCTCTTTTGGGATTGCACCTAAGGCACCTATTACTATTGGTACTACCTTTGCTTTCTTTTGCCACAGTTGTTCTATTTCTATTTGTAGGTCTTTTGTATATTGTTATCTTCTCTAGTTCCTTTTCTTCTCTTCTCCTGCCTCAAGGTATTGCCACATCCACTATCCAGACTTGTTTGTGTTTCGTAATGACAACTATTAAATCTGGTGTTTTATTATTTTTCAAGCTGTTTTGGCAGATAAGCAACTGCTCTACATTTATTAAAAGTATCAAAGACCAAAATATATAGTTTTTGTTTTATGGGCAATATGAGATTTTTGACAACAAATATACATTTCAACTCTGCTTCAACATATATTACATAAGAAGAATCATAGAATTACAGAATTGGAAGTTCTCGAGATCATCTGATCTAACTTCCTGTTTAATGCAAGATTTGCTAAAGCATTTAGTTGGCTACCAGCATCTTCTTTAAGGGCCTGCAGTGAAGAGGAATATAACATTTCAAGGCAATCTCTCTCTCTCTCTCTCTCTCTCTCTCTCTCCACACACATACATATAAACATATGCCTCTGTTTAAGATTGTGTGTGTGTTATTTAATCAGAAATTCTTTCTGTCACCATTATTTATAGCCAATCTAAAAAATATATGATCATAACATATATTTAAGCATTCCTCAGTACATAGTCCTACAACAGAGAAAAATCCAACTATATAATCAAAACATTTTAAAACCGCATTAAATCCTTCATCTTGTCATCTAGTGTTTATTAAAATGACAGCACAATTATCAAATCATGCATAAAATACACAAGAATAATTTCTAGTGGGAAAACTGGGAGGCTTCAACTTTGCAAAGGATATTCACTCTCTCCCCTGGCTTCTCTTACAGATAATTTCAATTTAATATTAAATTTACCTGCACTTCATTCAGTGTTTTTTGAACTTCTGCGTTTTCAAAATTTACTCTCTTACAAGTTTTAGAGTGCATTATTGCTTGGGAGCCCATAGTTTAAATAAGAGGAAGCATTCTGATCTGAAGGTGGTCATTCTGCTCCTTCTCTGGAGTTAACAACAATTTGTAATGAAGTATCTACTCATCTCTAATATTAACAATACTTCAATTATTCTTGCAGAGGTACAATAGGCAAATTCTACTGAAAGAGATTAAAATAAAAAAATTAAAATACTTGGGAGATTTTAATTCAGTGAGTTAATCCATATTATCCACACCAACAATACTTTGAGAATTTTAATCTACATGAATGTGTATGAAAAACTGAAAGAAAATCAGTAGTATATTGAAGAATTAACTCCATATTTTATATTCTCAAGAAATAACTAGGGTGGAAACTGTGGGGCAAATTAATGTCATGATACATGAAATATTATTTCCCTTTATTCAGCATTTCCCTTTGTTTGTTATTATAATTCTTGTTTGTTTTTTTGCAAATTGTTCTCTGCCTGCCTTCTGGTTTTGATGTACCATATGTTCAAATTCTGTATTTAGAGAAACAAACCCATGGAGTGTTCTCATGAAAATATCAAATGCTGCATGGAATTATAGACCCGAGAAAGCCTCAACCACTGCTATTTGCCTTTTTCATGAAATATTATTAGCTTTGAATTTCAGAAAGAAATAAAAGCCAAGGACACCATCTGGTGCCTTTTAAAAGTGACAAAATAGGAAAATAATAATAGAGCCTTTGTGCAAAACACTGATTTGCATTGGTTTAAGTTCAGGAATTTGGAGCAGTTACTATGACCTTGTAGTGAAAGTACATTCACAACCTTTGCAGCTGAACATTTATGCTGATAGTGACTGATTCATTGGAAGCTAATTGCTTCATAAGGTACTGTAGAATTCCTAGCTTTACCACATACATGAAATATCTTCTTTGGTAGTACTTTCTTGTTTGTCTATTTATTATTTGTTTGATTTATATCTACCTTTCTTCTAGAAACCCAAGGGCCTTCTCCGTTGTGGCATTCTTGTTCAAAACTCTACTTGCTTACTATTTTTGTAAGCTGTGTTTCATGTATCTATTCACTTTTCACCAGTCTGTACAATTTAGTCTTTTGTTGTCATTATTATTCTATTTTTTTTAATTTCATGAATTCATGTAGTGTCATGTCATTTAATCTGTTGTATACCCCAACTTGGGGAATATTTCATTAACTGTTGGTAATTACAATGGTAATTGGGATTGGAATTTCCATCACTATGTGATGCTTCGGTAGATTACATGACCACATCACTTAATGACAACAATCCTGGCAGTCCCATTGTGTTTAAGAGGGGATTGTGGGTTAAATGATGTTGGGGCAGCTGTCTTGTACTAGATCCCTGCTTTGTGGGGACCCATAAGGCTTTCTTTTTTTCCACTTTCCTTTTTAACATATGAATGTAGGTGATGCCAGAGGTTAACATCAGCATAGCCATGGTATCATTACTATGTTGATGATACCCAACAGTAGATCTTGCTATCCCTGGCCACCCAGATGAAGCTATTCTTTTCTAGTGTCTGGAGGCTGTGGGGATCTGAATGGGGAAGAACAGGCTTTGGCTCAACTCTTCCTGGACTGAGTGTCTACTTGATTTGGTCCATGGGTTCTGGAACTCGAGATTCTACCATTGACCGGTTCTGAGCAGAGCTGCACTATCCAGTTCAGATTCAGTGCACAAGTTGGGGATCCTCCTGGATTCACAGATTCTGCTGGAAGAGCCAGCGGCAGCTATGGCTAGGGGGAATGGCAGAGAAGCACTTGTCACAATCACTCATGCCTTAGTCACCTCCCAATTCAATTATTGCAACATGCTCTACTTGGGAATACCCTTGTAGATCATCTGGAAGCTTTAATTGGTCTAGAACACAGTACTATGGATAGTTATGGACATTCCTCATCATGCCTTTTTACGTCAATTCTACCCCTTTAGCAGAACTGGCTCCCAATAGGCTTCTGCTATAACTCAAAATACTGGCAATCACCTATAAAGCCCTACATGGAATAAGACTGGATTATTTGTGGGGCCACCTGCTTCCAAGGGTATCAGGTTATCTCTCACTCAACGAAGAATACTCCAGGTTGTCTCACTGAAACAATTACATTTAATCACTGACACAATTACACTTTGTAAGATCCCAGAGGCATGCCTTCTTGGTGGTGGCCCTTTTTTTAATGATCTGCTCCAACAATATACAGTAGACCCCAAATTCTGTGGACCTTTAGAAAGGGAGTCAAGATTGGTCCTGTTCTCAAACTTTTCAGGTTAAATTGAGTGGAATTTCAACTGGATAGATAGAACAATATTTTAGTCTGGATGTCAATTTACTGTTAGAATGACTTTTAATGCATTGTATTGTTTTTGTTTGTTTATATCTCACCTTTATTACTTTTAAAAATAAATCAAGGTGGTGAAAAAATCCAAAATACCTTCCTCCTCCTATTATCCCCACAATAACAACCCTGTGAGATGAGTTGGGATGAGTTTTCCTTAAATTTATCTTATGTTGCATTTGCTATAGATGCTTTTTTTTTCTTGTACACCACCCAGAGTCATACAGTTTGAGTTGGACAGCCATATAAATATTATAAATAAAATAATAAATAAGTTGATTGATGTATATGTAAAGGCGTGAAGTAATAATATATTAACCAGTCAGTCTGGTGATGCTTTCAAGACCCAACTTAATGAACAGATATTAGGTGCTACTAAAAATTGAAAAGCCCATTTTGTCTGACCTGCTCAGGATTTGTTTTGAATTGATATTCAGGGACATCTTTAGATATATAAACAAAAAAAAGCCAAATTCCATAAAATGCTTAGAAACCTGGGATGCCTTTTTTGTACGGTGTTCTATCCTTCTATATATACCCATTTGATGTGAACAAAAATAACTTGGCTACAGACTTTTCTCCATTACAAGGCCAGAATAGTAAGGTCAGTTTCTCATATATTCATAATGTCTTAATTTCCCACTATTTTTAATATTGAGATTACAAAAAAAGAACTCAGATTGAGGATTTTCTCATTATAATTTCTTCATAGTTTTTCTGTTACAAGAGGCATGAAACTGTACTCACTCTTTCTCTGTGTGTATGAAAGATACACACACACACACACACACACCTACATTCACAGAGAAAGAAAGTAAATGATGGGGATTTTCTCCAGCACATCATGACTGTTCATGACTCTGAGCTGCACCTTCCTTGCTGCTGAAACAATGGCGTGTCTGCAAAGGTGAATTTGTGAGGGGGGGAAATTAGTAATCTATTACTATTTGTCAGTCTGATACACTAAAGCATTCAAATAGCTTTAAAGGAAATATAAACTTGAACAGATATGCTTTCCATTAAAATACTCCACATTTTAATCTTGTCCTCCTCTATAACCAACATCTTGACTAAAGAGAAAAAGAGAACTGTAATTGCCAGGAAGGAAGGAGTTCAGATCTTTGCATACTCTTTGAGAATCATCTCCAGTTTCTGACCAAGTAGAATATTGCCCTTCACCTTCACTTTCCCAGTCAGAAAAGCCTTCTGGGGCTTTATCTTGCCCAAAGCAAGCTCCATGAAATCATGTTCAGAGAGAATAAAAACTGTGTTGGCAGGCTCATGAGATGCTCCGGGATAGAGCTGACCAGAACCAGACTTCAAATCCAGGGTCCACTGGGCCACAATCTTTCCTCCATTCATGATGTCCCACTGAAAGACAGCATTCACCTTTTTCACAAGTTGACTGCCAACACCTTTGATGCGGCGCCCAATTTCCTCAAAAATAAAATCGCTCTGAAGCCCAGGGCCTTTTGCTGAAGCATTTCTAGGTGCTATCAGAGGTTCATACGAAGCTGAAACAGCAGTTTGTTGACTTGCGTTGATTTCCATTTGAATTATTTCTCTCCACATCTTCTCTTACAAATGTTTGGAGAATGAGCAATTGTTATCTCACTTTGTATATAAGAGCTAGGGTGTTACCATACCTCTTTTCACAAACAGTATTTACATTTCAGTAATAAACTGAAGTAGAAATCATTGTTGGGTGGACACATTGTGCAATCAGATATGGCAGCCAGTCAGCATTAAGGTTTAGTTGGTTTGTATGCTGTAATCTCATTGGTGGATATACTTTATTGTGACAGGCAAGATTTCTTATAGTTAAAAGGCATGGGTGTGTATGTGTGTGTGTACACAATGTGTATATAGACTGTGTGCCTACAACTGAGTTTTTTAATGAAGAATTTTTTGTCATACATTTTGTCTACATTATAAAATTTGACTTTTCTTGAAGAATTTCAATTATATGAAGCCTGCGGTTTGCCAAATAGTATTTATTTAGATACAAAAAATGTATAGCTCTTTAACATTAAGGAATGGATTCAAGTTATGCGCTCCTTATTGATTTTTTAAAATATTTTCATATTTTAAGAATGATAAAATGGAACAATGTGTTTTGGTATGGTCTAAATTTAGTAATATGATTAAGGTTTGAAGTAATTTCATATTGATATTAATTTATTGATAAATTAAATAAATATAAATAAATATAAATCCAGATGGTCCTGGGAGGCAAACAGAAATAAAAATGGGAAAGACAAAAGCCAGTCAACAAAAGAAATGTTAAACTCAGAGAAAAACCCTCATATTTTTTTAACAATCACATTGTCAAAAAGCCTGAGAAAAGAGCCAGATCCTAAGGGCTCATCGAAAGGAGAACAGGGTGGAGATGCTTTGGATTCTAGGGGATATTATCCAAGAAGGCAGACACTACAGAGGAGACCTGCTTCCTGGATCCATCAGATGACTTTTATAGGACCCAGAACATGCCAATTCTGAGCACATAGGATGAGCAGAAACCATGGGGGCAGATGATCCCTCAAATAATCAGCATGCATGGCTTTACAGGTGATAATTAACACTTTGAATTGTACCCCAAGCTTATTGGTAACCAATGCAGCTTGTAGAGTTTATTATATGGACATACTAAGCCTTGCCCATTACTGTGCATATCTGAATCAGCTGCAGTTTTTGAGTGATCTTCAAGGCAGCCCCATTTAGAATATATTGCAATGGTCCACAAATGAAGAAACCAAGCATGAATGACTGCAGAGGTCCAGTGCACAAACAGTTCAACTTGTGCACAACACAAATCTGTGCGAATGCCTTCCTGGCTACATCTTCCTCTTTTCTCTTTGAGGGACACCTTAATGCCTAGGACAACCCTCAGAAAGCATACCAATCTCAAATGAGGAAAGGCAATATTGTCTATAACTATAGGTAGAAAATCCCCAGACAATGATTCTCCCAGCATGTAAAGCTCCCCACTCTTGCTTAAAGTTAAACCTGATTCTGTTTCTTCCCCATTCACATGCCAATAGCCTCCAAGTGCTGAGATATTATCTATTAACATCATTTGGAATGCCAGGGGTTGGGATATACAGGTGGGTACCATTAGTGTACTGACACCTGACCTTGAAACCAATAGATAACATCATCCAGGAGCCTCATATGAATGTGAAGCAAGATGAGAGAGCATCAAACTTGTGGCACCCTCCAGATGTAAAGAGTAAAAACTGAAGACTATGACAGTTTTGCAAAATACATTACCAACAACAAGAGGTGCAACATACCTTAAATCCACAAGAGACAGAAAATACATAGAAGAGAGTCAGATAACTTCCCAATTCACTGGACTATAAGATAAAGGAAGTAAGGACAACAGGGCTTACAAGAATCTGTTATTTTAGAATCTGGTTTACCATCAGTTCACGGTTTTTGGCTTGATCTCTCTGGTCTTGTCAACACTAGCAGGAATTGGCCATTTAGAAAGGAGCAAAACCACCACAGAACAATGCCTCTTACTCCCAATCCCTATAAGCCAGGGGTATCAAACTGCCGGCCCTCAGGCCGGACGCATCATCCGGAAGCCGCACCCACCCCATTGCCGGCAATGGCAAAACTGTCCCGATAACTTTGCGCGACGTCGCGTGACGTCGCGAGTTTGACATGTCTGCTATAAGCAGTCCAGAAGGATATCATAGATTGCTGAAGATCAAAGAGGGCCAGTAGGGTCCTTCAGATGTTGTGGAATCATAACTTCCTCAAATCCTAATTACGATGACTAGTACTGAAGAAAAATAAAGCATTTTACTTCAATAGTATCTGGCCCAGGGAGATTTCAAACTGGATCAGGATTCAAAATTATCTGAGTTCTAATTTTCCAATTAAGACTTTAGAATTTGCTGTTATCTCCAAATAGTAGGCTTAAAGGTGCTGAATATAATGCAAACAAAATGCCTGGGAATCAAGAGTGTTTAAGATTTATCTCAAAAACAGCCTGCTTAGGAATATGGTTCTCAGAAAATACTTTCCCAGTTCAGCCATTTATTTATTTAATTTAATTTTCACATTTCTGAACTGCCCATCTCCCTCAAGATTTGTTATCAGTCAGTGCTGTATATGAAGACCTTACAAATAAAATTCAGTGTTTTTTGCGTAAAACTCGCAAGCTATATTAATAGGGAAGCAAGGAGTCAACAAGGAGTATATGGGAAAGGGGGAGTAAACTTTCGAAACAAAATACTAATTTAAGAAGTGATGTACTACAGCTGCAGAAAAAAGACCACACCTGGAGTGGATAGATCTGGTTATTTCTGTGTTTCACCACTATGTCTCTTTCATAAGCCTAAAATTTCCGTGCATGGAAAGATTTGCATAGAATATATATTTAAATAATATTTTAAACGTAATTTATCAGCAGAGGTATATTTTGAAATATGTTCCTTATCTTGAAATACAAGTTGTTAAGTGCATCTTGAAGCAAAAGATTTTGAGGCAAAAGTTATTTGCACAAGATTCAGCTCAGTTTGGGTTACATCTGAATTCACAATGGCAGGATTTTGGAAATTCTCTTAGTCTGTACCTCTTTCAAAGAATTGAATGCATACATAAGAACAAAAGATTTGAAAATAGCAACTTCATCTCTTTAATGGCAAGGGGCTAATTTTGTGAACTCTGGGCCATTCCAAACATAATTTAACAGACAATAGTTATCTTCCAAATCTTCAGCAGTTTTACTAATTCTGGATCTGACAAGAACATCTATATTACACACATATGTTTATATGTACACATTTAAAAATAATATTCAGGCTATGAACTATTAAGAGATACTTCAAATTAATATAAAATTCAAGTTTTCATACTGTTCTTTATTCAAATGTATAATTCAGGGGTCCCCAACTCCCGGGCCACAGACCGGTACCGGTCCGTAGCCCATTAGGAACCGGGCCACACAGCTGGAGGTAAGCAGTAGGAAAGTGAGTGAAACCAAAACCATTCCCTCCCAGTCCGTGGAAAAATTGTCTTCCACGAAACCGTCCCTGGTGCTAAAAAGGTTGGGGACTACTGGTGTAGCTAACTAGTATGAAAGCTCAAGGAATATTTATATTGCAATATGTATGATTTACATACATTAAGTCAAACAATACCCTGCCATCATATGATCAATATGATTAAACAGTGACACTGTCAGATTACAATGGTATCTTAAACAACTGTTATTTCCTAGGATACAGATAACCATGAATCACAGTATAAAATAGTATAAAATGAAAAGATACATCATTTGAAATGATAGCAAATTCTGTATCTGACAAAGACTATAGTAAGAAAATAAATTTGCTAACCCTGATTTATAAAAATATGATGTTTCCAACTTTTCAATATATCAGGGTAGTTGCTATAGGTGTGTTGCCTCTATTGTTTCCCTCAGGGTCAGGGGTATAAGATCTGACTGCCTTTATTGGCTCTGCAAAAATGTCACCATATTAAGAGAAGTATCACTGACTCTCAAGGCCACCGTATTTATGTTGTAATCAAAAAGCCCTTTCCCAAGAGAAACAGCACCATGTAGAAAAATGGCAGTTGAAGCTCTCCTTTGCTCCAACTCTGCTCCTACTGGAGCTTTCGTTCCCATATGACTGGACAAAAAGTGCAGGACTGGGAGGGCCTGGTATTTGAATGACATATTTTCCCATGCTGCCACTCTGGTCACCAGCAGCCAGTGAACACAAGAGATGGAAAATACCTAAGGAAAGTAAGAACTGCCTTAGAGATATTTAAAACAAAAGAAGGATTTCATTAAACTTTCCTAATAAGACAATTTTGATATCTTAACACTAAAATACATTGAAATGTCTTTTAAAAAACAGGCTTACCAAATAGAAAAATTGTTCAGGTGCTGTACTTTATTAATAAAGTTCTTCCCTTTGAAAAAGTTTAACAGACATATATAAACACACACAGTTCACAGGTTAAATAATTGGTAAATTAATCTAACTTGAATTCAGTTTTTTTCCACAGATTGTACAGCCAGTGACACACTCAACACACAAACAATGCATTTTATACTTTGTTCTAAAAAGATACATTAGATGTACAAAAAAATAGAAGCATGCTCCTACAAAAAAAAAAGTAAGAGAAAAATTATTTTAATGAAAAGGATCGTAAGATTCATTATATTTATGCTGCTACGGCTTGCGTAACAAATTTTCCTCCTTAGTAATGGAGGCCTCCACTGATGAGATGAGGGCTAATGCAGCAGCACTGTTCCTTCAGGTAGAGCCAAGGAAGCACAAACAGTCTTGTGCACAGAGAAGGAGCTACTGCTGTGACTATCCCTCACTTCAGTGTTTGGAAGGTAGAAGATGCAGGAGACTCTCTCCTACACAATATGGGCCTTCTCATATTGTCTGGCAGTGTGGAAAGGAAGCACAGAAAAATGTCAGAAAGAGCTGTGTACAGATCCACAAACAGGACTGATTTCTAAAACAATAACTATGGTAGAGTTGTCCCACTACACTAGCAATATTTAGAGTATGAAAAACATCAACACATTTCAGCTGGAAAAGGATTCTATCAGGATTTAACCCATCCTTTACTGAGGGACATTTCATTTCAAGTATTGAGTTGAACTTTAAGAGACATTCTAAGCAGCATACAGCTCAAAATACAAATGGTGGACTATCTTCTGTCCTCTTCATCAGCTTGGAAAATACAAAACAGCCTGGGGATTTCTCTGGGGAGTCAGATTGTTTGGGGGGGGGGGCATGCAAGATGGAGAACACCTGCACTTCTATTCTGCTCCTCTAGCTTTTGATAGATTGATCATGCCCACTGGAAGAGCAGAGGGGGGAACTGTTGTCATGATGAGAGCATTTATGCCAGGAACCATATCCACTGGTAAAATAATGTGGGTATTTCACATTTATATGAAACTTAACTATATGGTAGGGACAGTTATATGGTTTCTGCAATGAAAATACGGCAAATAAGAAATGACCCAAATAGAAATTTGCTTTAAAACCTATTAACAGTGGACATTGATGACATTCCTTTGGTTGTTTGTAATACAGCATGATGGAGATCCTTACTTCTGATTCAAATTCTCCTTCTGGGTCAAATAATTTTTCATCTAGAAATTTAGCATCCTCACCTCATGAGCACAGAAGGTCACCAGTAGTGTTTTATGAGCTTTCCTGTTAAAAAGAAAGGGAAGAAAGAAAACAAATCATAATGTGATACAGAAAAAAAAACAACCTTCCATTCTCCAGATACATGTTAAGTTGCCACTGGCTTTAACTCTCAATTTAATCATAAAAAGGAGACAATTTGATTCTGACTAGCATTTTAAACATCTGTTCAAATTTTCAAAACAATCTTTCTATATGTCATCATGAGTAATTTGCTTGGCATTTCTCAAAATAAATACCTGAGGCAGTTTTTCTGGAAAATCCTTCCACTCAATAGCTACAAGTACATTTCCTAAACACTGTCCTGAACATCATGCAAATGATTCACTGGATTTGTGTAGTCAATGCTGCCCAGGAAATCTCTGTGGCTACACTCCCATTACTCAGGGATGTAATTTCCAAATATGATGCTACAATATGGGTATACAGTATCTAAGTTAGATGGATGATGCTACTGCCAATTTTAGCGGTGAAAGAGATAAGGAAATAATTGTATAGTTTTCTTATGCCCCAATGGCATGAAATTGTGGATCTTTTCAACATGGAAACTTCATTTTTCAAAGTATATTCTAGCCAAGAACAAGTGCACATGTTTCGGGAACTATGTCTGTTGGAGAGCAACCCACCCAGTCGGGAGGAGGGCTCAAATAGGGAATTAGTTTGGACTTGTTACGTAAACACAAAAGGGCAAGGTCTGACCTCCCTGAATGTCTTTAAGCCTTATCTAGTCTTTCCCACGCAAAAGCTGGAATAAGCATAGAACAATAAAATAATTAGTTTGAACTCTACACATGAAGTCTGGTTGCTTGTGCCTGACAATGCACCATCCATTCTTTTATCCATGGAATTAACTATATACAAATGAAGCTCCTACATACAGTATATCTTTCTAATATGGTATTAGCCCACAGGTAGTCTTCAGTTAACAACAGTAATTGGGACAGGAATTTCTATAACTAGCTGATGCACTCATAAAGTGTGATGTCATGTGACATCATTTAATGACAGCAATCCTGGCTCCCGCTGTTAAGCAAGTCTCAGGTGGATTGCAAGCAGGACAGCAGACAGATAAGGCATACTGCAACACATGGGTTAGGCACAGCAGGTCCAAGGCAGGCGGGGGCTGTGTGGGAGACCTGCAAGCACAGGTTGAGCGAAGTTGGGCCAGAGGGTGACTGCTGCCAGGTGAGAGAGGATGCGAGTGACTTACCAGAGTAACTTGTGAGCCTCCCTGCCAACATCCCCATTGATTTTGCTTGATGAAAGTCAGCAGAGAGTCAACAAATGGTTTTCTGACTGCAGGATGCTGCAACCATTTAATTGCGACCCGGTTGCCAAATGCCCAGATTACAATCATGTGATTGCAGGTGCTGGGTCAGCCAGAATTCTGAGGACTGGTAGTTAACTGCCACTCACCAGCACCATAGTAACTTAGTAACTCAATCAGTTGTTGAATGAGTGGTTGTTAAATGAGGACTAAGTACAGTTCATCATTTTATTCACTACCAATATCCCTCATACTGTAATATTCAATAGAAGAAGATGCTGCATAACAGAGAAAAAACTCAACCCCCCTTGACTGAGTTGTTGATGTTGTCTTTAAAAGGATGATACAAGACAATGGAATGTTAAGAACAATATCCTTGTTCTTGTGATATTGTCTGCCACATATTTATTGCTGTGTTTAATCTAGATTGTTTATTTTTTGTTTTGTTTTTATGTCGTGAGTTGCCCAGTTGATTGAAATTGGGCAGTGTTTAAGTTGAAATAATACAGGAAAAGTATGTCTGATTTTAAAAAAGCAACAAATCAAGGTAATCTACAAAGGGACATGATGTTTTCCGATAATGCAAAGATAAGACAAAAAAAATATAGTACTTACATTCAGACATGATCAAAACACGCATTTTGTCAAGAATGCAAAGAATGGAAAGAAAACAGGGAGGATAAAAATGGGAGGGAGGAATAAAAGCTTTAGGGACTTATAAGCATTGAGGCAGACAACAAAAAAAGACAAAGAAGACAGATCAACCTTGATGCCTGAATAGCAGCCGCTGAACTTTATAATGAGTAAATGATTTGTATTGTAAAAGTAATCCAGGGTATAGGAATAATGGCACTAAAAGAAAACCAAGAACATTCAGCATGGATTTGAAAGCAAAGGAAAGCAGTAAGTTTGGCAAAAAATTAGCAGGAAATCTAATCTTCCTAAGATTACACATGTGTATTAAGCTTCCTAAGATTCTAGTATTACTGTTCTTAAAACTAAACTTCCTAAAATTCCTACACTAAGACTATCTTTTGAACCACGTGCCTTCCTGACAGAGATCATAGAATTGTAGAGCTGGAATGGCCCATGGGTTATGTAGTTTAACCCGCAATGTATGGAAAACCATTTAACCCATCCACGAGAAAGAGAGAGTACTATCTAAAATATTCTTTAAAATCTCCAGAAATAGCGCCTACACAATCTTTATAGATAGACTATTCCATTATTGTACAGATCTTACTCTCAGAAATTTTTTCCTTATGTTGAAATGAAATCTAGGCAGTTGCAACTTATACTCATTATTTCTAGTCCTACTCTATATGGCAATGGAAAAATAGTTCATGCCCTCTTCCCTGTAGTTTCTACATGTACCTGTATGTGGCTTATGTGCCTATATATGGCTTACTGAATATCCCAAATTCTTCAGTATGTCTGAATAGGGCACACCCTCAACTCCTTGTACCATCTTTGTTGTTGCCATTCTCTAGTCTAAAACATCTCCAGGCTGCCAATACAGGTAGTCCTCGAGTTACAAATGTAATGGAGCCTGCCCATTCCATTCGTAACTTGAACATTTGTGGGAGTGAATCTCGTACCTTGAACGCAATTCATTCCCTGCTTTCGCCCATGCATGGGCAAATGCGCTTTTTGTTAACTGCACATGAGGTATCTCAGGGTGGGGAAGGCCATGGAGGGCCTAGTGATGGAACATCGGAGCCTTTTCCAAGCTGCTGCTGCCTGGTTCTGAGGCCAGGGGATGCTTTACATGCCTCTGGAGGCCGGAACCAGGCGTCGAAGGCCTTTTCCAGGTCGCTGCTGCTGGGATCTGAGGCCGGGGGATACTTCCACGTGCCTCCAGAGGATTGTTTCCGGGCGGTGGCAGCCTCGAAAAGGCCTCTGACACCCAGATCGGGCCTCCGGAGGCATGCAGAAGCATTCCCCGGCCTCATTTCCAGGTGGCTGCTTCCGGGAAATGGCTTCCAATGCCCTGATCGGGCCTCCGGGGGGCGGAGGAGGCATCCTCTGGCCTCAGATCCCAGTGGCAGCAGCCTGGAAAAAACCACCAATGCCGGATCCAGCCTCCGGAGACACGCAGAAGCATCCCCTGGTTTTGGTTCTGTTCTCTGTTGCAGAGAACAGAGGCCTAAAATACCATGAGATCAGGTGAAATCAGTAGCGTGAGATCTCACACCACTGATCTCACATGATATTGTGTTACTTTAGGCCTTCATTCTCTGTGAATACACCAAAGGCCTGGAGCAGCCAAGAAAGCGAAGAATCTCTATCTTTGCAGGGTGAGTATTGAAGGCCTGGTGCCTAGGGAGACCGGGGGCAGGGGGGAGGGAGGGAATAATCATGGTGAATGTTGCAATGCCACTGCAGTCGTTCATTAAGGGTGAATGACTGCCTGGTGCGGCAACATTCATAATTCCGGGACTTGCTCATAAACACTAGGGGGCTCTTATTACATAACTTCAAACGTTCCCTAAGGGAACGTTCGCAACTTGGGGATTACCTGTATTTAACTGAAAATGAGGAGCCCTAAATCATACATAGTATTTCAGGTGTTGTCTCACTAATGCCAAGTAGAGAGGAATAATGACTCTGTGTGTCTTTGATATGTTTCTTCAGTATAGCCCAGAACTGCATTAAACCTACTAGTAACTGTCTTACTCTGCTGACTCTTATTCAACTTCTTGTCAATGTAGCAGTTTTTAACTCTCACAATACCCAATCAGCAGAAAGGTATTGCCGACTGAGAATTAAAGGACCCTAACTAGCTTATTTGGACCACATATGGCTAGAAAAGGCTATGCTAAACACTCTTTTAACAGTTTATTGATATTGTAGATAAAACCTAAATGTAACAGAATTCTATGAATGGAATCCAGAAAGGTTAGATTGAAAGCAAGGTGATGAAAGGGAATTATAATAGGAAGACAGAAGTAAGGATCAAGAGGAAAGGAACTTGAAGCATTTAGATTGCTTATGGCCCTGCGAGCAAATTACTTGGAGAAGAATAATGTTAGTTTCAGGTAGAGAGCAGAAGGAAGTGACTGTGGCTGACAACTTCAATTTTTGTTACTACTTCAATTTTTGTTACTACCAAAACAAAAGTTTGTCCAATATGAAAGAAGAAGGAGGAAATGTCCTTTTTAGACAGTGATAAGAAAAAAAATCTGTAAACACTTAAGAACTATCTGCATTTCTGATAGACCTTTACCTAAATCCTATAAAAATATAAGAGTTAATGGTTAAACAAGCAACACATAAAAACGGTGTACTGCATTACATCTATATTGAATGCAATCAACATTTACTGACTACCTTTGTTGGAAAAGTGTGCGAAGCCTTAAAAATAAATTAGCTTTCTTAAGGGATAATTTGAATCACACATTCCAGTCAATAAGACCTATTCTCAGTTTGAGAAAGGGCCTTCCCGATAAAAACAAACACACACATGCACAAGTTGTCCCCATTAGAATCTATTCTTCCCAACACAAGTCAATGGAAATGAATTGGAAGAACTCTCTTCAGACTTTAGAAAAATGGTTATGGATACTCATAAGGCTAAAAATGGACAAAAAAACATTGCCAAAACTTTGGCTTCAGTCAACTCAGTTAAGCAGGCAGTCTACAAAATGGAGAAAGTGCAATTTCATTCTTACTTTTGTAGAATGGCTGTTCAACAAAAATCACTCCAGGAGAAAGGCATATAGTATTTCTCTGCAGGCTACTCTTGCATTCATCAATCTAGTGTAAGGAAAACACTGAACAAGAGTGGTGTACATAGGAGGAAAACCTCTGTTCCTCCAAAAGGATACTGCCATTTATCTCAAGCTTGCCAAGACTATCTGGCTGATCCAGCAGGCTACTGGAATTGTTTTGTGGACAGATCTGGCAAAAATTAAACTTTTTGACATTAATGTGGATTTTTACAGTTTGCAGAATGAAAAACATTGCATCCTCAGGATCTGGATGGTTTGCAATCATTGAGGGAACAATGGATTCCAATAAAGGAGAATATTTGTACCTCAGGTTGAAATGAATCCCTCACAATGGATTACGGATCGTATCAGCAAATTCTAGACCAGAGTATCAAGCCTGTGAATTCAAGCTTAAATGAATGTGGGCCATGTAATACTTTTATGATCCTGAAACACAAAAGTAAATAGAAAACAGAGCTGTGCTGAAGAACAAGAAATTTCTCACTTTGAAATGCTGAGTCAAACCTATCATCCTTAACTCAACTGAAATGTGGCACGGCTTGAAGTGAGTAGTTCACATGAGAGAATCGTCACATATCACTGAGTAGAAGCTGTTCTGAAAAGAGGAATAAACCAAATTAGCTCCAAGACAATATGCAGGACTGATCACCAGGTAGAGGAAACATCTGGATAAAGTCGTTGTCTCTAAAGAAATTGCACCAATTATCAAATCTACAAAGTCCAAATACTTTTACCAACAAAGGATGTTGGATCAATATATTCAATAAAGAACTGACACTATCCACTTAATTGCAGCCTAAATGAAGATGTAGCTGCTTCTACAACTGCAAGTATACACTATTTATGGTAGAATTAGTCTGCAGGGTCACATTATTTACAAACTGGAGACTTCTAAATATGGCTAATATTCACTAATTATTTTCACACAAAGTTTCACATCCAAATCCTTTTCTCACTACTTCTGCCATCCTTATGGATAATATGTATAACATATTCAAAATTGAAAGAGGAAATATCCAGAGAAGTAACAAAAGTCATTTTCTAATATGGTTGTAGTCAACACAGCTTCTGCTTATACATAGTTAGCCAAACCAGGGTTGCTGTTAGTTCCAAGAACAGAAAATACTAGAGCGGCAGGCTCAACACCCATTTCTCTCAAGGCGGTTCGTAAGTATACAGGTTTCTGTATCAGTTTATTTAGGCATAAAGGATCCTATGTTATTGTCAAGAATACTAACCCCTCACCTTTATCTACACAATCAATAGATAAACCCACTTGTATCAGTCTGAAGCTCATGGATTAAATAATTCTGTTAAAGGATCCTTTCCAAGGATCATCTCTCAATCTTCATTTCTCTGCCTAATTATATCTAAAGGAAAGGGAAACATTTTTGGTTCATAGAATGTTGGATGATGGAGCATGCATGCATATCAATCATATGTTTAAACTTCATATATGCATATGTGCACATATGTCCACACATACAGAAGTAACTTTTCTCCATTATCATATTGTTAATTACTTACGATTGAAGAGCCACACTTCCCGTTTACCTGCCTGCTTTTGACACATCACTCTTACTGCTGCTGCTAATTTTTGAAAAGTCCAGATTCTATGAAGTTTAGCGACTGTGTAGATTGCTCAGAACAGAAGCTAAAATATCAAAATGTTTTGACTTCTGTCATGAGAAGACACAATTACTGGACTTGCAGGAAGGGACTGATTTCCTGAAGAATGCTGCTTCTTGTAAGGCTCAACAACCAGATAGCCTGCTCAGGTGTCAGAGTACTGGAGCTCTGACCTCTGCATTTGGAAGGCTCTGTGGATTTCCAGACACTGAAGAGGAAGGCCTTTTATCTGAGATTTATATGTCTGTCTATCTTAGGCTCACAACAATATAATCAATAACTATAAAACAGCCGTAAAACAGTAAACAAAAACTCTGTGCCTTAATTATCCCCTTGGGATGGCCTATAGCAGTGATGGCGAACCTTTTAGAGACTGAGTGCCCAAACTGCAATCCAAAACCCACTTATGCATCGTCGGGTGCCAGGTAGGTGTGGCCCATTGGCTGGGTGTGGCCAATTGGATGGGCATGGCTGCAGTGGTAACGGCAGACTGGGTGGGACTAAAAAGTTCAATCAATCAATTCCAACTTTGCAAGAACTTTTTTTTTCCCTCGAGAAGTTGAAATTGACTGATTGAACCTTTTTTTTTTTTTTTGCACATGGTGGCGGAGGCCTAAAGTGAAAAGGTTTTATAAAACCCAGTTGAAGGCCTAGGACTGGGGCGACGGCGCGCGTGCCCACAGAGAGGGCTCTGAGTGCCGCCTCTGGCACCCGTGCCATAGGTTCGCCACCACTGGCCTATAGCAAACACCCTTCATTCCATATTTTCTATCTATTTAATTCTGTCCCATTTCAATAAAGAGCCAGGTCTTATTGGTCTTCCGAAAGGCTTAAAGGGTTGGGGGCCTGCTGAATTGCTGGGGGCAGGGGAGGTATTAAACTATGTAGGAGCACCCACAAAAAGGCACACTTCCAGGTCCCACTAGGTAGCAGGATTTCACAGAAGAAATGTGGAGCAGGCCCATCCTATGTGATCTAATGGGATGAGCAGCTATTTTTATGGAGAGGCAATCCTACAAATATCCAGGTCCTGTAGCATGTAAGGCTTTACAGGTGATAACTAGCACCTTGAATTGCACTTGGAAGGAAACTAGGAGCCAATGCAGCTTGCGCAATAAAGATCTAACATGGGTAAACCTATGAGCACTGAATACTGTGTGCAACACTGTATTTTGGAACTAGTTGTAGCTTCAGAGTGTCTTCAAGGATAGTCCTTGTCTTCAAGAACATTAGTGCATTGCAATAATCCAAACGGGAAGAGACTAAGGCAAGAATGATGTGAGCAAGGCCTCCCAGTCCAGTAAAGGATGCAACTGGTACCCAAGATGCATCTTTGCAAAACCTCCCCCACCCACCCACCCCTGAGCTATGGCTGTCACTTGCTCATAGCAAGCAGGAACTCTGAATCTAGGACAGGGGTGTCAAACTGCCGGCCCACGGGCCGGATGCATCATAGCAAAACTGCTCCCACCCTATTGCCGGCAATGGCAAAAAAGTCGTGATACGTCGCAATACATCACGTGACGTTGCGTGTTTGACACCCCTGGTCTAGGAGGACCCTCAAATTGTGTACCAACTCAGGCTGGGGGAGTGCAACCCCGTCCAAAGTCAAAGATAACAAGTCAGCAGACCATCAAATTCAGGAGAGGAGACTGGAGGAGGAGCCAGCTCCACTGCTACTGGACAAACTGACTGACAATGAGAAGCCAACTCCAGAGTTATCAGACTACTGTATGAACAGGCGGATGAGGTAACCAGCAGGCACAGCTGCCACCGCTCTCCGAAGATGAAGAGGCTAAGCTGCCACTCCTCCCTCCCCCCACAACTCAAGGGCTCCTCATTCAGAGAAGTATGGAGAGCAAAGGCTACAGGGCTGCTTGCAAGGAAGGAGCCTTGCCCTTCCAAAGAAGCAACACCTGGTCTGTTTCTAGAGATCAACCCTCTCTGTTGACAACAACCATCCATTAACTCCTACTCCATGCATCTTGACTCCTGACCTGTGAACCTCACAATCTTGATTCTGGAACTGACAGCTGACAAACCTTTTGACTCTTGGAATTTACCTAAGCGCTCTTCAGACCTCTGTTTTGAATTGGAACTTTTAAGGCAAGCTTGCTAAACTTTGGGGAAATAGTTACTCTACTACGTGTGGTGTTCACACTCATATTTTGTCTCGCCAAATCATTTAGCAAAGCTTGCAACTACCTCCCCATTTGCTTGAGTGTGCTTGGCCTGGGACAGGGCAAAAGGCTGGGGGGGGGGGAAATTCAGCCATTCTATCTTACAAGGATTGAGCTGAAATTGGTTTATCCCCATTCAAACTCTTACAGCTTCGCCCACCCACCCACCCACCCCCGGCACTTGGATGACCTTAATCAGCAGCAACTGGAGACTAGAGCCAAGGTTCTGAAACCAGGTCCTGGGGCTAAGCACAGGGGGCCAGAATGTGATGCTAGTATTAAACACCAGGGCTGCCTTCCCCGTACCTTCCCATGTCCATCACCTCTATAATGCCCTTCCTGCAATCTCTCCTCTCTATCTGGCTCCCTTCCACCCTTAAATCTCCAAGAACTTTAAGAATCTAGACCAGTGTTTCTCAACCTTGACAATTTTAAGGCATGTGGACTTCAACTCCCAGAATTCCACAGCCAGCAATGCTGGCTGTGGAATTCTGGGAGTTGAAGTCTACATGCCTTAAAATTGTCAAGGTTGAGAAACACTGATCTAGACAGACAGCTCTGCTCATGTTCTGGCACTTCTGTACACACTCAGTGCCTCCACCTGAACTGGGCCCCCATCCAAACCCCCCTTCCAAATTCTTGAACCCAAAACATTCTCTTTTACTCTCCCAGCCAACCACCCCTTACCCAGACAGTGGAGAAATCACTCTCCCCTCCAAGGGACCGGGTGGCAGTACTCCCAGCCCGCCCTTCTCTCATATGAGGGGAACTCAGATACACCCAACCTGTGCATCAACTATCAAACTATATAAAACTCCTGATCCATACAATGTCCTAAATCCAGGCCCCAGCAGCTTCAGTCCCAAATCTTTCCAGACAGGCAAAATGGCTGCTTAATCATGTGGCCACTTAAACAGTAGCTGCAAGACACAACAGAGCTTCCCCACAGGTTTGCAATCTTACTCTTGCTCCCACAAACCGCCTGGACATCTGAGCCCTCAATTCCACTGGAGACTCCAACAACCAGGATCCCATAGCCACCAACACTTCCTTGACTTCTGCCAGCTTAGTCTTCTTATGGTTTCTATGGTGGCAGACCCAAGGAAGACAGGAGCTAAATCCTCCAGAGTCCATTTCTTACTGCTTATCAGCTGAAGTAATGGCAGTTGATACACAGCACCACTGAGCTTTGCTGCCTGCTGCCCACTTACTGGGCAGCCTCTGAATATGAGGGGCCATTACCACTTTACACACTCGGCTACCTCTAGTTAACTGGTACCAACATTACTCGCTGCCTACCAAACCAGCCAGGATCATAAACAGGATCACCTCCACACACCATCAACAATATCCTCAATATTCTCAACAAAATGAGCCTAGGCACCCATCTCAGTCTCATGATGGGGGGAAATGGTGGAGTTGCAATATTGGCAATTCCAGAAAGGACAAACAATTGAGGAGAAACTAAGGGGATTGAAGATACTATGCTAATACCCGAAGCTGTAAATTCCACCTTCCATCAGTTTTATGATATTATGCGTGGCAATGGCTACCACATCATATCGCACAAACTCTTCACCAATTCATGCTGCCCTTACAAAATGTCACTTGGACACTAATATTAATAAACAAATAATTGATTTTCAGTCATGTGATTAGTATAATTTTTTTTCAGAGGAAAAATTGGTGAAATGAATTTGCAAAGCTTACTAGACATAAAAGAATTCCAGTAGAAAAACAAACATTCATTCCTATCCTCTATGACGGAGGTCCCCAACCTTTTGGGCACCAGGGACTGGTTCTGTGGAGAAAGGTTTTTCTGCGGACCGGAGAGTGCATAGTTTTGTGTGCTGCCTGCATCCCACGGATGGGACTTTGCTTGTTTGTGCGGACTGGTTGTGAGCATGCTGCAGCCCAGTACCAGTCCACAAACAGGGGTTGGGACCACATCCCCTCAAATAATGGGAGCAGAATAAAGTAAAATAAAGTGCAGTCTTCAGAAGAATAAAATTCCCCATATCTGCCTTAAATCTACAACTGTAACAATAAATATAAAATTTATTTAAAATGTTTTTATATTTATCAACAATTTAATTTTTGTTGTTACTTATAAATAAATTTTATTAACAAAGAGCCCTAGATAAAATTCAGTTGCTGAATTTCTCTATAGAAAGTCTGTGTCAGAATCCATTTACTTCCGGGGGGGGGGGTCTAATTCATTTCTTTTCTTTTCTTCTTGTGGGTTCTGCCATTCTCCTGAGGAGGGGGGAGAAGGCTCTGTGGGATGCCCTTTTGCTTTGCTACAATGTATCCTCTCCGCTGTTTCTACATGCTAGCTTTTTGAACTGTTTCTCCCTTGATGCCAACTTGGGGTGAGAAAGGAATGTACCTCCGGCCATCTGGCTTATCTCTCGCTGCGGAAGAGAAAGGTGCGAAGACCCAATAAGGTCTTCCCACAGTGGACTTAACACCTAGAGATTGGCTCGTTTGAACTGACCGGATGAACTGTTGGGGTGGGGTTTGCTTGAGACTCTTTTAACCTATTGATCTGAGCGGGAGACCCCCAGATCCTGCCTTCTATGCCTGCTGTCAGCTTCTCCTAATAAAAGTTCCTTTTGGAATGAGAGTGTTCCAAGAGTCCTGCTTTCTTGGGATGAGGTTTGAAGCGGGTCCTTACAGTCTGTGCACATTAGGCTTTCATAATGCTAGAATTGCCTATTTCAATGTTAAAGGTTTGCAAGGATATTATGCCCTCAGCAATTCTTTGGGGATGTTTTAGGAGTACTCCTATGAATCTTCAGTTATATTTATGTGGTAATAATAATAATAATAATGATGATGATGATGATGATGATGATGATGATGATGATGATAAAGTTGGAAGGGACCTTGGAGGTCATCTAGTCCAACCCCCTGCTCAGGCAGGAAACACTATACCATTTCGGACAAATGGCTGTCCAGTTTCTTCTTAAAAACTTCCAGTGTTGGAGCGTTCACCACTTCTGGAGGCAGGTTGTTCCACTGGTTGAACAGAAACTCTAGACCATATACCATTATACTGTTCTTTATATAAGGAATCTAGACAGACCCTTATATATCCTGCCTGGAAGAAATTTCCAGATAGGGAATGTAATTTCTATTTAATGCTACTACTCTCAGACTAGGACTTGAAAATAACCTCTCAAGTCACCCAGTTCTGTGTTATGATTTGTACGATATTCTATACCACTACTTCGGATTGGAATTTTATAATAGAATGTTATAAGAACTATGTTCTTAATTATTTTTAGACTCTATTATACCTACTGTCCTTCCTTTACACATATATACATGTAAGAATGTACTACTACTCTTATACCATATTTTGTTTGTATCTGGCCTTAGGGCTGTAATAAATTTGAATTAAATTTTATTAACAGTTCTTTAAGAATTATGCATGTGAATATGCATATAATGGATTTCCCTTGGCACTCTGTAGAAGCAAAATTTGGATCAATAAATATGATAGAAAGAGTACTAATGCTTTTGGAAAAGAATCTTGAGAATGCCATGGGTAGCCAAGGAAACAAATCAATCCAGAGTTCTTACCCAAGACCCAAATTTTTGTATTTTGGATACATCATGTGAAGACCCAACTCTCTTGAGAAGTTTATAATGCAGAGAAAGGTGGAAGGAAACAGAAGAAGAAAAAATGATCAGCACCAAGTTTGATTACAGTGGTCATGGGTACGTTATTGAAAGATCTGAAGACCAGACTAGGGACCAATCATTCTGGAGGTCTATCTCTGTGGTCACTAGAGTTTTGATGATACTTAGTCAATCCTCTTCTATCAGAGCAGTCTGTATTCTGATATTTGGATACTTTTCCTTCAACATATTCTTTTTTCTTTACTATGTCATTGAATTTGAACCATTCTTTCCCCTTTCCCCTTATTTATTCCAAGCTTACTCTCTTACAGAAGGATTTAAAATGAAGAGACATCATGTTACCGTTGCCCAGTATGCTTGTTTTAAATATCTTCATGTTGGGAAGTGAGAGAACAAAAGCAATTTTCAAAATGAAAACATAGAAAGTTGTTTGATTGAATGACTTTCTTTCAGAATTTTATGAAACTGTCACTGAACTCAGTGAGGAAAATTGAACAAAATGTTCAGTGAGTCAGACCCTTTACCCCTGGTACACCAAAAATAGTCTCAGGACTTACAGAAAAATTCACCATGAAGTAGCTGTCAAATTGCTCCATCATGTGGACAAATATTACTCAGCCCACACATTTGTTAATTAATTCCTTCTCAAGGTTAAAATAAATTGTTCCAGCAATAGAGTGACACAATTAGATGACAGCTTTGCCAGGCAAGCAGTGTCACCTGTGTTGATCTGGTGATGCTAGATGGATTTTTTTTATCACATCAATCAGCCTTTAAAGCACCGACTTGCTCTTCTTGGGAAATAAAAAGAGTAGATTAGCAGTTGTACAATATTTTGTGTGTTCGAAATATTTCAGATATGTTATAGATATGGCAATTTTATGCAGCATGGCACCATAGGCACAAATTCCTTTAATGTGATATCATAATGTGCTGTGAGGTTTGAATAGGAAAATTGTGAATAACACTTGTCCTTGAATCAGAAAGTTAATTCTGGTTTGAGGGCAGGTACTAATCAGAACTTATCAAGTTGGACATCTTGGCAAACAATGGTTCATGTTTAACTAAAAGCCAAAAGGGAAGCCATGCTCAAGACAAGGGAGCCCAGAGTTGCTTGAGGTTCTATTTTAAACTATTATCTGAATGATATATCCTTAGTCACTCTTTCACTCCTCTACAGTAAAACAGTACCATTGCTATCCACATGCTGCAAAGAGAGGTGGAGAAATCTAGTGATTTCATCACAAACTAAGAGCTGAGCCAGCAGTCTTTCCAAATTATAGCCTGTCTCTTTTAATCGCTGCCTTGGGCTAAGTGCCATGTTTTATGCAAACATCAGCATTCATTTAAATCAAGTTGCAATTTGTCTCAGCACACAAGGAAATGTAAAGCACCTACAGCAGGGGTGTCAAACTGCCGGCCCACGGGCCGGACGCATCATCCGGAAGCCGCGCCCACCCCATTGCCGGCAATGGCAAAACCGTCCTGATACATTGCGCGACGTCACGTGACGTTGCGAGTTTGACATGTCTGACCTACAGCAAAACAATTGTTTAGTATGACAAAGTAATAAAAGTGACCACCTACAATAATGTTATCAATTTTCATTCACAAACATTTGTTCTTTTCCCTTTTATAAGATCCAACACACTTTCAATCATCCAACCCTTTTAAGAATAAGGATTTAAAAGCAATCTGATAAATGCAACTTCTGGACTTTTGCTGCAATAGGATAACATGGATATTAGTCAGAATTAAGTTCAAATTGTGGTAACAAATAGGAACTTCACTCAGTTTTGAGTTCTCTCTCTCTCTCTCTCTCTCTCTCCCTCCCCCTCCCTCCCTCCCTCCCTCCCTCCCTCTTAATTTCTACTTCTCCGGATCTTTTAGTTTTATGAACAAAAAAGCAACTGCTCAAACTGCAAAATATATTTTGACCTTCTTGTGAAACAAGTCCATTCTGAAAGAAGTTATTCTCCAGAAGGAGCAGTAAATAACTTCTTTTTATCAGCTTCGGCTGATACCTATTGTTGATTTCTGAAAATAAAGTAACTTTAAACTATTATTTCATCTATCGCTAAACTCCAAGCTATAATGTCTTAAGAGTATTTTATGTTTTAAGAGTTTTTGAACCCTAACTGTAGCATTTCAGCTGATACAAAATTTGGCAAAAGATTGGGCTCAAGAAGAAAGCAGAGAAAATTCCACACCTGTACTTAAACCACTGCATTGGTTGCTACTTCACTTCTGGGCAAAATACAAATCACTAAGCATCCTCTGCTTGTTGATATCATCTAAGGAGGTTCTCCTACAGTTACAATGAGCTCATCTAAGGGCAACCCAGGATCAAGTCTTCTGTACTGGTGCCGAAACTCTGAAAGGAGTTCCTGGCAGAAGTTAACATTTTTATCACCTTAAAAAAAACTTTAAATGCATATATAGGCTTCTAGCTATTTATTTTAATTATTTTACTTGCTTTTATTGCTTTTAATCCTTTTAAACTGTTTTGATGTTTTTTTATTCAAAGCTGCCTGGACCTTAATATCTGCAGTATGCTAAGTTGACTATAAATAAATATTCCACAAAGGATCAAAAATAAAGTTTTAATTATAGCAGATTTTATTTGTTTGTTTACAGTACTTATAAGATGCTGTAATTAACTAAACAGTACATAGCAATTAAAGAAGGAATAATATTTCAAGGTAGAAAAAATTCTACTTCATATTAGTGATTTTTTTCCCCTCAGGCTGGGCCATGTACAACTTCAAGAGAGAAAGGGAGAAAAAGAGAAGCAAATGACCATTTTTTCCAGTGTTAAGTGTAATCTCATTTTGTAAGATTCTTCCTAAACTACTATCATCCTTTGATTAGTCCTGCTTCCTTCCTCATTTTTTATATGCTATATTCGATCCCATACTAGAAAATGCAGTTGCTTTTCAGATTATAATAAAATTTTCAAGATACATGGCTTCACTAATTATGCATAGTTTCAATTAAAAGTAACATATTTTTCCTTTCTTCCTCCCTCCCTCCCTCCCCTAGCTTCCAGGTAAATTACATTCCATTATGCTTTCCATTATGATTTTTCCCTAAGAAATAAAGCTCCTTTAACAGATTTAGATCTGGATCTAGGCCCTATTTGGTAGATTTTAATTTATATATTGTACGAAAAATTGGCATATGCCAAATCACACAAAATGTCACTAAAAGTTTACAACCAAGTGGAGAAACACAGCCTGAATATATAAGGTATTTTTTTAAAAAATGTTGCTTAAATGTCTCTCAGTGATTAAGAAGCTGGAATACATAGATAGCTATGGCCATTTGTTTTAGGAATAAAGGAAATTTCCAATTATTTATCAGAGAAGATATAACTGCCCCAGGCACTGGGGGGGGGGGGAGTGAAAAAAGCACTAAAAGTGGAAAGGGAGAGATGAAACTATACAAAGGAAATAAAACTGGGCTATATGAAATGAAGTGGAAGCAGCTTTAAATATTGAAAAAGTACATATTTATAGGATTGAAAAGAAAATAATAAATAATTTACACAAGACTTAAAATGGCAGGAAATGGATCTTTTCGAGAAGAGCAGAGGCAGAAACTCCATACCTGAAGGTGCTTTGAGAAGTTACGGTTCCCTTTCAGAAGAAACATCCCCTTCAGCCCCACTGCTTGCACTTGGATCATTTTTACTTCTAGGAAGATTTCGTTCTCTGCTTGATTCAGAAGGGACCTTCATTCTGGTTTTCTCTTTCCTCTGTTGTTGTTTCTCAAGTTTTGTTAACTGTTGCAAAGGAAAGATGGAAAAGCACATTTGTGAATGAATATAAACGGAAGCAGTGCAATAGCACAGACAATATCTTAGTTTTCAAAACACTATGTTAGCCTTTTGCAGCAAAACAAGATAAAAAGTAAAGAACAGGAAGTTTTTGTAGATTACACCAACACTCTTCATCAGATGTATGGGGATATAGATCTCAGAGAGGAACATTTTATATAATAATAATAATAATAATAATAATAATAATAATAATAATAATAATAATAATAATANTAGTAGTAGTAGTAGTAGTAGTAGTAGTAGTAAAGTTGGAAGGGACCTTGAAGGTCATCTAGTCCAACCCCCTGCTCAGGCAGGAAACCCTATACCATTTCGGACAAATGGCTGTCCAGTCTCTTCTTAAAAACCTCCAGTGTTGGAGCATTCACCGCTTCTGGAGGCAGGTTGTTCCACTGGTTAATTGCTCTAACTGTCAGGAAGTTTCTCCTTAGTTCTAGATTGCTTCTCTCCTTGATTAGTTTCCACCCATTGCTTCTTGTCCTGCCTCCAGGCGCTTTGGAAAAACTTGTGGGACTGGGCAAATATGGCAGAATGTTTATGAAAAAGGCTGAAGGCAGAGAGCTATAAATATTTTGGAGGCTGGAGATAGTAACCATTCCTACTTCTAAGAGAAGTACCTGTGTCTACTGCAACCTATTTTATTGCAATAAAAACGCCAATAAATCAATGAGCTTATTGTCCTGAAAAAATGCAATTTGACAGGAGAAAGTGAGGGAGAAGGAAATCATAAAGAGAAAGCGCAGGGCAGAACTGCATAAAACAGCAGTTAGACACGATGCAGACATTCTTGCAGTGAATAGTTAACATATCTTGTTTGATAAATTCCATCAGAAAGGCTATTGAAATTCTTCTAACAAATTTCACCTCTGTTGTCTCAGGGACTTTTCTCACATATCTTGCCACTTTGTGGTCAGAGAAAGAATGTCCCATGAAATTAGTATGCTTTCCAAGAATGTTTAGGAATTGCCATTTTATGTCAATTGAGTCCATTGATCCTGTTGCACAATGATTGGCTATTTTGTTCAGCATAGAACAGTGATGGCAAACCTTTTAGAGACTGAGTGCCCAAACTGCAACCCCAAATCCACTTATGCATAGTAGAGTGCTGGGTGGGTCTGGCCCATTGGCTGGGTCTGGCCCATTGGGTGGGCGTGGCCACAGTGGTAAGGCAGACTGGATGGGACTAAAAAGTTCAATCAATCAATTATAACTTTGTAAGATCTTTTTTTTTCCGGGAGAAGTTGAAATTGAACCTTTTTTTTTTTTTTTGCACATGGCAGTGGAGGCCTAAAGCGAAAAGGTTTTATAAAACCCAGCTGAAGGCTTAGGACTGGGGCGACGGTGTGTGTGCCCACAGAGAGGGCTCTGAGTGCCGCCTTTGGCACCCGTGCCATAGGTTCGCCACCACTGGCATAGAACATTATGGGAAATTGTTAACAGATCTCATTTGTCGTTGATAGTGAGCAAATATATGTACCTTGATTTGGTGGGTGATGTTTATTAGACCTTGAAATGGTGTGGGCAGACAAAATATATGGTGAAAATAAGTAAAGATTTGCCACCAAAATCTTTTTAAAAGGATTGGCCAAGATGATCTGTAAATCACCAAAGATATGTTTGACAGCACTGCATAAAACATTGTAAATTGATCATTTCCATATTTCTCAGAAATATGCACTCTAATTTTTTTGTTAGGAAACACAAGCAACCACATACTTCTGGGATTCTGCTAAAATATAAAAATCAAATCAATTCTAATAATAATAAAGATTGCCTGCTACATTAGCTATAACAGTAATAGTAATAATATGGAAAAAAGAAACCAGAATAATGACCAGACTAGCTAAACTTTAAACTGAACCAATTTAAGTTCCACATTATTTAAAACACTCCAGTAAAAAATTCAAATAAACTGACAGGAAGCTAATATTACTCAGAACTCCTGCCCTGTCAAAAAAATATGCAAGTGACAGATCTTCACTTAATGATTTCCTATAATTAAGATCATCCTGTAATGAAAATCTTTAAATAGAATGCTGGCAATGTATACTCATCATTACAACAACATTTCCAGAACAGACTCCTTGGCAATTCTACTTTGTCACAACATATCTCGAAATGTCAGTCTGTAATAGCACAGCCTGGTTTCCAACAGGCAATACAGATATATGAGATTTGTACAATAGTTATACTGCAGAATAGGCATTGAATATTAAAATATTTTTTTCTAGTAATAGTATATTAAAAGAGTATCTTTCTAGTAAGTGTAGTAATTTTCTTGAAGTGTTACAGCTCCTCAAATATCACTGATGTTATTTCTCCAACTCTTTACAGTTCCTAGATATCAAGCCCTAGCCAAAAGACTAGAGGATTTATTATTATTTTCTTTCAAAGCTCTTATTTAGAAAGCTTGAGAAGAAGCAAACAACTTGAGGCTATTATTTTCTTTCAATGTTTTTATTTAGAAAGAAATTGATTAAGTAACAATAGCAAGCATGTTGGAAGGTTTCTTTATGGGAATAAACTGCTCCTAGAAAGTGTAGACAGGGTAAATACAAAATTTCAGTATTTGCTTATTTATAATTCAACCATATCAAATATGGGTTTCAATGGATTCAATAGACCAGAACAGTCTGAAATGCAACCCAAGCTGAAAATCTTGTACAGATTTTATGGTTAGGACTTCAGATGTATAGGAACGTGCTGACACCATTTCATATTAGGGAAAAGAACAGCAATCAGGGACAATGTATTTGGGTTGTGAGATCACATTTTCTTTCAAAACACAACAAACCAGAATGTAAGAATCACATCTAATTAAAGGTATTTTTGTAGCAGCTAATTCATGCAGAATAACCAATGCAGTTATAGTATATTTAAAGTGGTAATTTTTGATTATCTATTTTTAATACTTTGATCAGATTTTTGTCAATATTTGTTATGTATTAATATGCACACAGCTGAAACTTAAAAACTCTAGTACAAGCCTAATTTAGCACAAGCAGATATCAGTAAACCACTACTAATCACCTACTCTTAGAAATGATATGTCTCAGTTAATACTATATTATTACATGACTCTGTGGTATCTAAAATTAATACATGCAATAGCAGTGCAATTCACTGAAAATGTTGCTCTGTTAACTATTTGAGCAGAAAGAGCCACTCATAAGACAAATAAGGGCCAGATCAGTGAAAGACTTGAAAGAAAGCACAGAAGCAAACAGTAAATCCCTGATGGAAGTAACTGTTCACAGAACATAGAATATGATATATTCTATAATACAATGTAATAAGGCACGCATACCACAAATCTACTGGATCCATTACAAATCAGATCTAGCATTTCCCATTAGCTTAAATTAAATAGGAATGACTTCCTCTTTTTCATTCAAACAGACTTCTGTCAGCATTCATTTTTCTAGTTATCCTCTCTTATAATACAGTGTTCGTAAAGTGCATTGAGATTATTGACAGATATATAAAACTATTAAACAGTCTAAGTATCTTAACTCATAAACATAAAAATAAAATAAATTTTGATTTTGTAACAGTGCTATGGCAACATATAAAACTTCAGCTGAAAAGAAGCAACAGCAATAAAGATCCAAAAGTATCACAGCCCTAAGTTATCATTCTTCCATGGATGTTGTTGCAGTGATATTTTCATAACAAATTTGTAATACTCTCCAAGAGAAACCTCACTTCTTTTTAAAATAATTATTGTCCAGAAGAGGATTAGCTATTCTCGGGTCAGAATATAAAGATGAGGCCCGCAGAACATAGTAAAGCTTTTCAAATCAACTTACGTACTATCTCAAAATCGGTAGGTAAAGAAAAGCACTACTATAACATACTTGTTTAGAGTCAACAGGGGCTGCAGGAGACTCCAGTTCAATGGTCACAGGTCCATCATTCTGAATATGTACCTGCATGTATTCGCCAAATTTGCCATCTGAAAAAATAGAGTTGGATGGCAAAAAGAGAAAGGGTACTTATCCATAAACAATATTTAATTCTTTTGTTAAAGTCATAATATCTCTATCATTAATTCAAACCAAAAACATAATGAGCAGCATTAAATCTTGACTTTTAAAATACTTTTCTTTATTAAAAAAGAATTATAATTTAAATGTAATAAATTACAAAGTAAGTATAGCAATTTCTATAGGAATCTAGCTTATTGCCTGAGAAATATTTCAATTCCTCAGTTAATTTTGCCTTACCTTTAATTAATTCTGGCTTGTATGCTTTGCGAAGGTGCTCTAAAAAACTGTTGTAGAAAGATTCTGCTTGGTCAGAAGGCATTGCCATATGATAATCTGGCTTATTTCCTTTCAGGATACATTGAAGAGTAAACTGACTAACACACAGCACTTCGTACTGCTTATCCATCACACTTTTAGACCAGTGTTTCCCACTTTCATCTTCAAACACACGAAGATTTAATATCTTTCGAACCCTGTATGAAAAGTCAGAGGGCTTTATGGAACTTTTCTGAAGTTAAGCTGTTCAATATTCTACATATACTGTATATTCTACATTATATTCTATAAATATAAAGACCAGAAAACGGGGAGCAAAGATAATATAAAGAGATTTACAGTAGATGTAGATTCTATGCATAACAACTGATCCAGACATTTAGAAAATATCATTTGTTTAAGTAAAACATATGTAAATTACAAAGTGGAAGAAAAGTTAAATACTTATTATTACTTACATGTGCTCCAGCTCTTTCTGCGTGTCTTCCACAGAGATACCCAGCAGCACACAAATACCACGTCCAATGGAATTTATTTGTTCCTCACCAACTGTAAGGGATATTTTTAAGAAGTTAAATGTATAGAATTCATTTTGTGTCATATCCCTATAAATAAACACACACATGTAAAAGTTTCTTATTCCTAAACTCGGAAAGCAACTTACTCTATAGAGTTGTAAGTGTCACGATTCTATTCCCAGTGGAGATAGGTTTTTTTTAACAATTTGTTGCAAAGCATAATATGCATAGGTCCCCTTTCAAACAAAAACAAGAAACATATGCATGCCTTTGGAATGTAAAATATATGATCTCCTTAGCCCAAGGTTAGTACCAGTATGTAGTGGGTTTGCTGCTTTTATAGTCCTTCAATCAGTAATTATAACATAGTAACACAATTGGAAATAGAAGGCAAAAACAGAATACATCTCTGAATACAAAATATTTAACAAATGCTCATACAACCAATTTACGTATCATAGGATGATATAAATATTTTAATACCTAAAAGGAATCTTTTTTGAAACAAAATTCTATCTTATCGGGAAACCTCTTTAATAGGAATTTCACACATATGCACTTCTAAACCTGACCACACAAACTAAGATATTTACAGTCAATTTAAATAAATCCAGATGTTTTGTTACAGAATTATAAACCGTGCAAAATGTAACCACAGTCTTGATGTGAGGATAGAAGCTAGTATATTAGAAGATTTTTAAAAAGGAGTTTTAATCTCCGGCCCCGTCTTTTGTTAGCCATAATGGAAGCAGGATATAATTGTTTACACAATTTATACAGTTCATACAGAAAAAGTGTTCGACAGTCTTAGCTGTATCACTGCTGCAATGGCAGAGTTGTTGCTGAAAGACATTTTCAAATATCCATCCTTTAAGACTACAGCATCGAGCCTAGGATGTATGAGGAACCCACACTGTCTTGATAACATTCAAGATAGCCAGATTGTAACCAATCTTCCCCTCCATTAGTAGGGAATATTGGAGGGGGAGGGGGAAAGTTCTGCAAACTGGAATCTTACATTTGCTATTTAATAACTTTTTTTTCAGTTACTTTATTTGCTCCCTTTGAATCAAAAGAGGTCAACAAATTCCAAAGTAAATCTCAAAATTTAAGTTATTTAGGAAAGTTTCACTCATCTGGATCTGAAATTATGAGCCAAAATTAATAGGGGCTAAGCTGGAAAAGGTTCTTTTTGGCTTGTTGATTTTCTCTTTTGAATGTTGTTTATGTCTATGTGTTTATCGATGGCTGATTTATCTGAGTACCAGGCTTCCAGGAATTCTCTAGCTATACAGTATATAAATTGTTCAGCTGAATAATTTAGTGTCCTCCATCTTCAATCATTATCTAATCTTCCCCAAGACTTTTATCTAACAGATTTTTTTTATTGGGGTACCCAATGGAAGTAAGGCACTTCATATTCAGAGAGGAACTAGAGATAGGATTGATAAACCACCCACATATAGAACAGCTAAGATAACAGGGAGAAATGACAGATGTGTAACAGTGTCAACAAGAGAATTTATAACAGTAAAAACATCACAATATAATTCATGTCTGTGAAAATAAATTCTGTAAGATGCTCTTGCTGAAAGGATCTAATCCAGTGATGGCGAACCTTTTAGAGACCGAGTGCCCAAAAACCACCCCCCGCCCCCGCTCGGTCTCCTGCCCTGCCTGCTCCGCCCCCACCCGCCCCCTGCCCACCTGCCCGCAGGGCCACGCACCGTCTCCATGGCCCACCGCAGCATATCACCCAGGCAGCCTTGGAGCGCCATGGCAGCCACGCCTTCCACCCACACCCCACAGCATCATCTGCATGCTATGGGGCGCGAGGGCGGAGTCTTGTCCCTGCTGCCCGGCTATGTCCTTGGCTGCGCTGCTCCGTGTGGGCCACGCCGGGGGCGACTTTCCTCCAGAGGGGCTGCTGGTGAGGAGGGAGCTGCGGGGGGAGGCGGGGCTGGGGCAGGGCTGGGGCGACGGCATGCGTGCCACAGAGAGGGCTCCAAGTGCTGCCTCTGGCACGTTTGCCATAGGTTCGCCACCACTGATCTAATCCTTCATTGTAGATTGTCATGCAATCCCCATATAAGAAATAAGTATCTATCTACAGAGGTAGGGCTACCTCTCACATTTGTTGTGCCAGACACAGCAAGGACACCTTGTGAATCTGTGCTCCCATACCCATGTTAATGGTGAAAACAACAACGAGAGTGAATCTGTAACAAGTAGTTAATGGATAATGCTTTAGGAAATTCATAAGTCCAATTCAAGTGTTGGCTATTACCTTCAAAACCTTTTATGGGGTGAGTCTAGGGTATCAAAAGGGGCTAGCTCACCTCACTAATCCTTGTGGAAGGGGCCTGCTGCAGACCCCTTCCCTGCTAAGGAATTCTGACTGGTGGGATCAAGAAGAGGCTTTTCCGCTGTGGCCCCACCCTGTGAAACATTCTACCACCAGAAGCGAGAATTGCTTCTACCCTTTTGGCCTTCCAGAAAGGTATCAAAATCTAGTTTTGCCAGTTGGCTTGGGGTTCCGAGGAGGGGGCACTCACCAGTGAAGTGGGCTGACAGAGTAAAAAGGTCTTATCCCTGTGACGTCAGTCTCCTTGCTTCTAGCTTTAAATATAGCATTTTAAATTTTAATTGTTTGTATATTTATCTTTTTTATCTTTTCACTGTTTGTAAGCTGCCCAGAGTCGCCTTATAGGTGGACAGGGCAGCATATAATTCTATTTATTTAACTTGTTATTAAACTTATATGCTGCCACTCTCACCGATAAGGCTATTTATATTTATTAAATATAAATTTTAAAAAATATTTTAAAAAAACACTTCTTTAAAACTTTGCTGATATAACCAATCCACTCAAAGGAGACTTTACAGGTAGTTCTTGACTTACGACCACAACTGAGACGGAAATATTGAATGCTGAGCAAACCAGTTAAGCAAGACAGCACGAGGGGGGGAGGCGTGTGAGTGGCAGGCGCACATGTGCGCACACAGCTCCATTGGTGTGAGTGGCGTGCGTGCCCTCCACTCACAAGAATGTGGTTTGTGTGTAAGCAGAGGGCGCTTGCACGTGAAGCTCCACTTGTGCAAATGGAGGGCACTTGAGCACTTAATCCCAGGTGATTAAGCAGATAGTCTCAGGTAAAGAGCATGGGATGCGGCGGGGGGGGGCAGGGAGAGGGGGGAGGTTCCGCTCTGGAGCTGAAATTCTCCCTGCTGAAATCCAAGCAGGATTTTCAGTCCCTGAGCAGAGATGCTTGCGCACAGCCCATTCCAGGCTTCCCAGAGCCTCCACCATCTGTCCAAAGAACCTTATGCTCATCATCTTACCACACTGCTTTTCTGCTCTCTGCTTGGATTTCAGCTCTCTTTTGTCTCTAGAGTACAGAGGCTGACAAGAGTTACCTGCCGAAGTAATTCAGCTCCCCTCTCTGCATGGGAAGGAACTCCTCTGGCAAGGTGCAGGAATGGAGCTCAAATCCTGAGATCTGAGTTCTGTTTCTTCAACCTACTGAAGGACTTCAGCTCCTCTCCATGTGCAGGAAGGACACTCTCTAGTGTACTGCAGAAAAGAAGCTCAAATCTTCAGGATTTGAGCTCCTTTTCTGCACCCCACTGAAGGAACTAGAGCTTCCCTAGGCAACTAGCTATTTTAGCCAATTCCCAAAGATGAGAGGGAGTCCTCTCAGCAGGTAGCAGCAGCTTGCAACCTTCCCTCTGGCTTCCCCATTGATTTTTTGGGGAAGCTGACAGAGAAGATTACAGAAGCTGGTCACAGGATTGCGGGGCACTTGAAAACCAGTTATAAGTGCAGACAGGCTGCCAAGCACCCAAATCGCGATCTGTGGATTGTGGGCATGGTGATGCAACATTTTGTGAAGTGTTTTACAAGCCTTGTATTTGTAATTAATTTTACACTATTTTCAGGCAATTGTTAATTTTGGACCATCATTAAACAATTGTAAGTCAGGGACTTACTTACAGACCTTCCCAAACCTTTTGGATTGATGGGTACACACAGAATTTTGAGATAATATTGTGGATACTGTAACAAAATCACTGTCATAGCAGGGTGCCCACTCATGAAAATTTACCGTAGCCAATCATAAAAATAAGGATCTAGTAAAATTACACTGGCAAATACAGTAGTGGCCAAAACTGTGGAAACCTTTTGGGGAAAGTGTATTTTTGAGGTTTGATGGCTAATAACACCACTTTTTTTGGAGTAGTATATCAATGGAAAGATAATTTAATCAAGAGTGTAATACAACAAAGTTTGTTCAATTATCTGTACTGTATTCTATGAAAAGTTATAGCCAAATAACCAGAAAAAGGAAGCACATCTTGCTTAGGTTGATAATCAGGTAGCTTTCCTTCATCTGATTGTAGCCAATGAGCATGAGTGTTTAAAGAGCCAATCAGGTGTCATCTTGTTTTGGCAATGAGCCAATCAGATCACAGTAGGATTCAGTTATTGATGTCATGTATTGAAGCTGAGAGGAGGACATTTGTCAGTGTGTTATGTGATCGCTATCAAGTTGGTTGGGCTTTTTTGTGTTCTTTCATTTAGTGAGCTTGTAAAATGTAATAAAATTAAAGTAATGGTGCAGAGTTCATTGGTTGCCCAGAAAGCGATGTAAAATAGTATTATTAAGTGAACAAGGCTACAGTTAGAAAGAAATTAGAAGAAAAATTGGTGGAAACTTAACCAAAGGTGGCATTTCTACTGTACACTTTTCCCGAAAGGTTTCCACAATTTTGGCCACTACTGTATATTCTAAGTCACTCTGCAGTCTGTAGTAGGACATTTAATGCTGCTACTACTTTTCTCTGGACAGTTAGACAGACTTCCTAACAAAGTGCTATGCTGTTCTGACCTGCCAAAGTTTTTCTCTAAGAATGCTACAGAAAAGTACCACAATGGAAATGTCTTGCAACATTTGTGGAAATGATACGTTTATAAAAATTATCTTGAAAATAATGGTGAGAAATGTGTATTCTGGAGAGGCAACTAACAATGTAGACATAGCTCTTAAGGTACAGTAAACAGAAAAAGCCTGAACCTATTCATTTGAAAGTTAACAACATTATTCTCCATAAAGTTTCACTTATGCTTGCAAATGTCACTTCTTCATTTCAATTCTGCATATTCACTGGCAACTAATATTTTTAAAATAAAAATCAAAAGGAGCCTTTAACAGTCTACCCTAGAATAAACATTTTTCTGAAATTTTGCTGTCACTGCATCAAGTTCCAACCAATTACAACAAAGAAAATTAAAATATATGGTTAACTTCCTAGTTTAATCAATAGGATATTTCAATAATGTCCACACATTAAAGGGGATAGGTGAATTCTAAACTAGTTCAAATGTTTTTCATATCTGTACTCATATTAAATCTAATAATAATCCTTATGGCATATAAACAGTTCTTATTTCTGTCTTTATTCTACCAAACATTTCACTGTTTTTCATTGCTAGAGTCCAGAGTGTATTTTCTGTTTCTATTATGTCCCCCTATATATTTTGATTTATATATTTTTATCTTATGGTAATTTGTGAAGATTTACTCTACAATGATAAAAACATTATAAATAATAAACATACAAGGTACAGACATTATGCTTTAAAAACCCTCATGATACAATAAAATGATTAAATACTGTAATGTAAAATCTTTTGAACATTCTACACAATCACGTTAGGACATTACTTCTGCTTAAATAAAGACGTGCATGTTATCAAATATGTTGTTCTGAAGACATTTTATTCAAAGGGAGTAAGGAAAGAAAGAAAATTAAATAAACTAAGCAAACCTCTTCATGGCAAGTCTCCTATTTCTAAAGTAAATACAAATGCAAGAGTTGAAAATTGAGGCAAGTTATCTCATGGCACACTCTCATACACTCTTCCACACACAATGGACAAATTAAGAAATAGGAAATATAAATACATAATCAATCAGTCACTAGGCTCATCCCCCTCAGATGCCACGGTCAGCATCGCTTCCTTTAATTATTTTTTACAGGAATTCCTATGTCCTCCTAATTTTTTACCTGCAGCACTATGGGCTTAGTTCTTTAAATTCTTTTCAGTGCTGATAGTTTACAGTGGGAAAACATACAAAACGCTAAATATTTGCAAAGTAAAGCCATGTATCTAAACATGTTAAAGATGTCAGCCACATCAGTGTATAAATTTTGCACATGCTGTATAAAACAAGAGAGACTGCTGATCGTCACAAATTACCATTCTCTATAGAGCACCTTGCATATGTGTAATAGGATAACAAATCAACAATTTAAGACAGTGATGGGGAACCTTTTAGAGACTGAGTGCCCAAACTGCAACCCAAAACCCACTTATGCATCATCGAGCGCCGGGTGGGTGTGGCCCATTGGGTGGGCGTGGCTGCGGTGATAACAGCAGACCGGATGGGACTAAAAAGTTCAATCAATCAATTCCAACTTTGCAAGATCTTTTTTTTTTTCCGCAAGAAGTTGAAATTGACTGATTGACTGAACCTTTTTTTTATATACATGGCGGTGAAGGCCTAAAGCGAAAAGGTTTTATAAAACCCAGCTGAAGGCCTAGGACTGGTGCAACGGCACGCGTGCCCACAGAGAGGGCTCTGAGTGCCGCCTCTGGCACCCGTGCCATAGATTTGCCACCACTGATTTAGGACTTCTTATTCACACTTCCTTTTTTTTGTTTCACACTTAAAAGTTGCTTCAAAGATAAAGGATGGATGTGGACAAATACATGAACCACATGGACATGCTGCAAACAACTGGGATTCGCTGCAATGTCCAACGTGAGGATACATTTCATGCCAAATCGGGGCTTAACGAAACATAAGACCCTTTAATAACTGAGCAACCAGGCGGTGGGTTTTGAAGGAGCCCGCGGAGGAAGGCGGTGAAGATGGCGGGGCTGAGCTCGGCCACGAGAAGCCCCGCCGGCATGCCGGGGCTGAAGACACAGACTCTAAACCACCGCGTCGAGGGGCAAACGCGAGCACGCTGGCGCTGGGCAGCTCACAAAAAACGGAATCGGAACATAAACGGCACCCGCGCACCTGACACACTGGCTCGAGTGACACGTTGGATGATAGCCTTCATCACGCCGGGCTCAGAGGAATCCGGAGCGGCCGAGCACAACTTCCGTCCTAGACCGGAAGCAAAGCAACACTGCTTCCTTCCCACACTGAGCTATAAATATATAATTTTTAGACGTGGGTTTATCCCGCGATTCTGAGTTCCCTGAAAACTTAACGCGTCCCCTACAATATCCTCTGATTCTAATTAAAGCTTCTCGTAAAAAGTAATGTTTCCCGGCAGCCAAAAAGAAATGCTGTAGGCCGAGGTGCCTTTTCGACTTCGTAATGTATTCCTCACCCGGCGGTCTTTTTTCCATATAACTTTTTCCGATTCAACCTTGCATAGGATTTGGGAATCTGCCAAGGTTAAATACCGGTGATAGTTGCGATGGAAATCCGCGATGTTTAAGCGCGCCCGTTTTCCACGAAGCTAAACACCTAGCAATAAAAATCAGTTTCTTTTATTTCCCGTCTTTCTTCTGCATCAGTACTAGAAATGGCAGGACTTTTTTAAAAGTTTGCACCAGTCAAATAAATTGCATTTTCTATTCCAGTTACTTTCCGAGTGGAAGAAAAGGCCCTCTCTTTCTGTAGCTCACCTGCCGATGGTAGTTTCATCCGTATCGAAATGCTTGAAAATCCGCCGTTTCTACGGGAAGATCTCGGTTCTTCCTCTCCACAAGCTCGTGGTCTGTGTAACGTGTGAATTCTTCTGATTTTTCTAATCTTTCCCAAAATTATTCCAAATTGGGCCAGAATCAGGAGAATATTAGCAAACTCCTCAGAAAGTGAAAAAATAGTACAGATGGCTCCGTGGAAAGTAATTCACGACTCAGAATAACATAGTTAGAAGTTGGAGGTCTTCTAGTCCAACCCCCCAGCTCAAGCAGGAAACTTATACCGTTTCAGACAAATGGTTGCCCAATCTCTTATTAAAAACCTCCAATGTTGGAGCACCCACAACTTTTGGAGGCAAGTTGTTCCACTGATTAATTGTTCTGTCAGGAAATTTTTCCTTAGTTGTAGGTTGCTTTTCTCCTTGATTAGTTTCCATCCACTACTTCTTGTCCTGCCCTCAGGTGCTTTGGAGAATAGGTTGACTCTCTCTTCTTTGTTGCAGCCCCTGAGATATTGGAACACTGCTATCATGTCACCCCTAGTTCTTCTTTTTATTACTAGACATACCAAATTCCTGCAATCATTCTTCGTGTATCATTCTTCCAAGCCCATAATCATCTTTGCTGCCCTTCTCTGCACTCTTTCTAGAGTCTCAACATCTTTTTTATATCGTGATCAAAACTGGATGCAATATACCCAGTGTAATCTTACCAGGGCATTATAAAGTGGTATTAACAACACTTTGTGTGAGCTTGATTTTACCGGTTAATACAGCCTAGGACTGTGTTGACTTTTTTAGCAGCTGAAGCATACTGCTGACTCATATTTAAGTGATTGTCCACTCCAAGATCATTCTCGCATTTACTACTATTGAACCAAGTGCCACCTATTCTATACCTATGCATTTGGGTTTTCTTGCCTAAATGTAAAACCTTACTTTTCTCACAATGAATTTCATTTTGTTAGATAGTGCCCAGTATTCAAGTCTATCAAAATCCTTCTCATCTTGAGCCAGACCAAAGGGACAGAGATATTTTTCTCATCTTGTGCAGTGGCCCTTCTCTTTAAGAGCCAATGGCATGCAGGAAATAATTTCCAACAATCATGTTCATTCTCACACCCATTCTCACTGCAAGAGCAGTGATAAATAGAAAAATGTATTATTTTTTTGCCCTTATGAATATGCAACTCCCAATTTCAGAGTATCAGAATCCAAGGGCCTTCTGAAATTCTTCATTAGAGGGCCATAAAATAGAGTATCGCGAAGCTCCTATTCCACATGAGAGCGCAGAATTTCAGAATTCAGTTTCCTTTGGGCAGAGTTTGAAACTGAATAACTCCATGAAAACTTAACACATATTGATCATTATTCGTTTGGAGATCCATTTCAATATAGTACTTGCCAACAATGTAGCAAAATATACATGGAAAATACTGAATCACGGGTAGTTTATGAATGAAGGCAAATATATATGTCCCAGAATATGTTGCAGGATCCAATCTTAGTTGGTCACCAGTACCAGAGATTTATTCTTCCAAGCAGATTGGATTCTGCATAGATAGTTTCAATACTCTCATCTATATTAAAGTTGTGACCATCCCTAGTAAAACCAGAAAATAAATTAAATCCATTATTATTTGCCAATTATTCCTCCTTTATGTCCATGCACATTCAAGGCAGCTTATACTTCAAAATACTCTTTTAAAACAATGCTGTTAAAATCAGAGGTGAAATTAAAATAAATATCCTTAAAGTCAATTTTGTGGCCAATTAAAAGATGGGTGAGATAGATTTTTATCATTTCCTAAACAATACGTGGACGGGCCCCCCAAACATACTTCTTTAGGAAGGGCCTTCTATATCCTGGAAGCCAGGCGGGAGAAAAGTTTTTCAAGGATGCCAGAATGTATGTCCTCAAAATGCTAATCTAAGTATCCAGGCAAGAAATGAAAATCCTGCAGACTCTTAAGATGTTTATTACTTTCAAGGTCAACAGCCTGTTAAAGGACACTCAGCAACCAACTGGAAGCCAGTACAAACTTTTTATTACAGGCCCTTGGTGATCCCTCTATCTTGCATTGGTTAAAAGGGTAGCCACATTTTTTAAGATTGCAATTTCTGGTCCCTTTTTAATGGCAATCCCATATAAAGTGGGTTATACTAGTGAAGTTACAATATAACCAAGGTGCACAGATAATTGTCATTAAGGCCAATCAGCTCAGGAAGGGTTGCTGGGTGCTATATTTAACAGTTTAGCAATACCTGGAGGTTAAGGAACATTCTCAAACTGCGGACCTGGCTTCTTCTAGGTTAGTCCCATTCAGAATGGCTTTACCTAAGCTTCTTCTTTACCAGCAGCAAGTTAAACTTAGCTTGATTTAGTCTGAGTATGCTATTTAGCCCAAGGGTTCCCAACCCCCAGACCACAGCACACTACTAGGCCTTGAACCATTTGGAATCAGGCCATGGAAATGGTGGGCAAGTGCATGGGTGCATCCCCACTCACGCAAATGGAGCTGCACGCTTGTGCACTGCATGCGCAGAACCGTCCCCTCCCCCGGTCTGCAAAGCCAAAAAGGTTGGAGAACTCTTGATATAGCCCATGAATAACCTTATCTTCCAAAACACCAACCTCCTTAGACTTACAAAGTGGAGAAGATGTCTCTCCAACACACTGATGGCAATCCATTCCAGTGCTCCAAATGATTTCACCTAATAGTTTCACTTAGCAAAAGGGAAAAGAAAAAAACCCATGTGACATTACTGGTAAATGACCTGGATGTCAAATAGTAATCCATACACCATCTTTTGGACACACCCAGCAACAAGAAAGAGAGACAGTGCAAAGTACTGTTTGCATATCCACATCAGATGGTCTCAAAGCACACCATTATCGAGGGTATTAAGTCACTGAGAATTAGGAAGGCCACATTTCTTACCTCTAATTTTTGCATAGGTCATTCATCAAGGTAATCAAAGTGAATTCAGCATTATATCCTGGGCAAAACCCTAATTGAAACTGATCCATATGTTCAGTTTCATCCAGATGTACAGATAGTCCTCGACTTAACAGTTCGTTTAGTGACAGTTCGAAGTTACAATGGCACTGAAAAGTGATTTATTACCGTTTTTCACATTTACAACTGTTGCAACATCCTCATGGTCATGTGATCAAAATTCAGACACTTGGCAACTGACTCATGATGGTCCCAGGGTCACTTGATTACTTTGTGTAACCTTCTGACAAGTAAAGCCAATGGGGAAGCCAGATTCACTTAACAACTCTGTTACTATCTTAACCATTACAGTGATTCACTTAGCAATTATGTCAAGAAAGGTCATCAAATGGGCCAAAGCTCACTTAACAAATGTCTTACTTAGCAACATAAATTTTGGGCTTAATTATGGTCATAAGTCGAGAACTACCTGTATACAAAAAATATGTCAAAACTGTAGAAAGAGTGCAGAGAAGGGCAATAAAGATGCTTAGGGGGCTGGAGGCTAAGACATATGAAGGATTGCAGGAACTGAGTATGTCTAGCCTAACGAAGAGAAGGACTAGGGGTGACACAATAGCAGTCTTCCAATATTTGAATGGCTAGCACAGAGAAGAGGGGGTCAACCTATTCTCCAAAGCACAAGGGCAGGACTAGAACTAATGGATGGAAACTTAGCAAGGAGAACTAAAGAGACAATTCCTGAAAGTGGAACAGCTTGCCAGCAGAAGTTGTGGGTGCTCCATCACTGGAGGTTTTAAAAAAGAGATTGGACAACCATTTGTCCAGAACGGTATGAGGTCTCCTGCTTGAGCAAGGGGACTTTCAAGGTCCCTTCCAACTCTGTTATTCTCTATCTGGAGTTACAAGGTCATTATTTTCTCTTATCTCTTTATTCAAGAATGGAAAATTTGAGACAATTTTATGAGTTCTTTTGTATCCAAGGAAGGCATTTTTAATAAAGGTTAAAAAGCTATCTCGAGAATATAAATCATTCTTAATATATAAAAATTTACAAAGATAACTAATAAAATATAAAATACTGAAGGAAACATTAATCACTGTAAGAAATGGTGAGCTAGTACCAGCCTGGCAGATTTTATTTATCAAATTTGTAAAACTCTAATTATTTGTGTGATCTTAGGAAAAACAAGATTCAATCTGTTGTTTTTTTCTTTCAAACTGGTAGTTTTTAAAAACTATAAACTGTAGTTAACACAATATAAAAAACTGCTTTGAGGTCATTAGAATTGACAAAGTTCAGTAAAGATAGCTTATAAGCAATTTGGTATTGGAGATGCAGTTTGGGGGAGCATATATAGTTTAGGTTTGCTTTATAATGCTATGTTTTATACCATTTGTCTGCCACTGAACTAGTCTTTTTTCCAGAGAGCTGCGTTGATGAAGAGTTACAAGTAATATATATATATACAGTAGTTGTCGTGTCTACAGGTTCCCAAACTTTTCATCCTTTTTATATGTTGTAATATATAGCTTTATATTAAGATCATATTGTTTGTTAATAATTACACAACACTGAAAAATCAGTTTCACATTTCTATTTTGCTTGTATCATTGTTTAAAACAAAATGTTTGAGGTCCAAAATACATTGAATACCATTATCTTGAGGTTGTTTGCAAATTCTAAAAATGCCAGCTTCCATCAAACAATCAAGCAAATGCTCAAAGGCACAGAGTAGCAATAGAACTCATAAACCTATCATGATTAGGCAAACTTCAGAGTTTTTCCAGATATATTTGCTTCAGCTTTTTCTTATGCTTTTACATATTAACCTTCACATCACCTTGTGCATTGTATAAGCATACTAAACCAGTTAGAGATGACTTTGTGCAAAATATTAAGGTGGAGTATCTTAACTACATTTCCTATGTAACATTGTTGAACTACACTTTGTCTTATTCAGACTCAGAAACAAAACATTTATAAAATGTTCCATTACAACAGGGGTGTCAAACTGCCAGCCTGCAGGCCAGATGTGTCATGTGGAAACTGCGACCACCCCATTGCCGGCAATGGCAAAACTGTCCCAATTCGTTGCGCGACGTCACATGACGTCACGAGTTTGACATGTCTGCATTACAAGTATGTGGAAAAATGAAATAGGTAGGGGTGAAGAAAACAAGCCTTCCCGAAACTCTGTATGGTAAGGAATATGCCACCATAGTTTTAAAAAAACAGTCCAAAATATCACATACTGTACACCTTTTAAAACTCTTCTTCAAAAAAGTTAAATGTATTCCTTGTCATGAAATCAGCAATGTGTAGCCTGAAGTGTATCTGGCAATCGGGAGGATTTCAAACCTGCAAGATCAAAAGTTACTTCTACTATATTCAGAAACTAACATCTTTTCCCAATTTCAACATCAGAGGTAAATGCTACAGAAATTGTCTATCCTTGAAAACAAAGATAGCTATCATAAACACTAAGCTCTATGGGAAAAATATTTATAGTTTCTGTAAGAGGAAATAAGGAATCAATCATATTTAGTCTTTATGATTTCAAACACATGCTAGCAGAATTTCAGGAAAAGATATTAAAAATAAATTATAAGCAAAAGAAAATATATAAAATTATATACAATATATTCAAATGCATGAAGGTGAAACAGGGCTAAAGTCTCATAATAGGCTGACAGAACATACTATTTTCAAATTACTGTTATTTCAAAGTCAGATCTCATGCAACTCTTCAATAAGTTATAGACACTGTGATAATCTCTTTTTTTCAATATAATTTACTTTTCTTTCCCAGTATTATTATAAAAAAGTGACAGCATTTGATTATGCAAATGAGAAGAATATGGCACAAAAACAGATGAACTAGTTTTTGCTGTTAATGTGAATCCAGTTTCAGTCTTGATCTTCTGCTCTTGTCAAACATTTCTGGAATATTCGTTGTCATCTAAATGGATAAAGATAAGAATTCTAGGTGGTCAGACTATACAAGAGTGAGTTCTATTTTTACAAAACAAATGAAGTTTCAAAGTCTTATTAACTTCATCTGCATTGCTTTAATAAAAAAAATGACACATTAAAATGTACAAAAATCAATTATTCATTATACAGCATTTCTTGAATATGCTTAACCTAAAATTACAGTGTGAAAGTTTGCATATTAGCATATTTTGAGCCAATGAGATATAAACTATAATTCAAAATTAGAGATTCTTTTTATTAAACATTTTTCCAGGAAAAAATAAGAGTTTGGGCAGAAATTTTAAATATAAAATATATTAATTCTCTTACCATCCTTTACTCAAATTCAGTTTGGTAGTCTTAGAACATAAAAAACTGCCTTATGCATACCTGGGGTTACTTAAAATTACTGTATTGTGCTTAGCATGTTAAATGTAAACATATGATTCATTGAGACACTTGGGTTTACTAATTTACCCTAATCCATTTTAAATCTGTCAACACCAAAACTGTAAACTGCAACTGCAACCTTAAGATCACTTAATACTGTTCGGCTAAAAATAATAGTTTAAAACAGAAGAAACTATCAAAATCATATAAAATTATGTCTCTGACCACATATCTTTATTTTCAGGAAATAAGCACAAGCAGTTTCCCTGCATAGGTTGTTTCTTTGGACATTGTCTACCGTATTCAAATTCTGAACACCTCTTCTTGTTGCATCTATTATTCTAAAATTTTCATTTTAGTTTTTAATCTATCTGAAATGTTTCAGTTTAATGGGGGGAAAAGCAAAAGCCTTCAGGAAAATAAACATTTTCCCTAATTTTTTCAGATTTGCTCTTCCCTCCCTCAATGCCTTTGTATCTAAAGCTAACCCAGAATAGCAGGCCTGGCATGTTTGTAACTGGCTTCACATACTCGGCACTTCATTGTATATTATCAACCTCTGTATACTGTTTCTTGCAATTCAGGATTGTCTAAGGCCAGTTATTATTCGAATAACGCCAGTTAAGACCAATTATGGCTTAGCGTACTATGTTGGAGGGAAGTCAATGGTCCGAGAAAGCCATTCAATTTCACTTGTTTTATAAAGAAGCTGCTTCCTACCAAAAGAAAAGGAGTGTAATGTTCAAAAATGTTCTCTAAGTAGGAACGCCTATCGCCCTAAGCCACAATGCGGACGATTTCGCTTAGGTTCGTGTGGCATGAGTTTAACCACGGCAGTTTGGGAGTTATGGACTAAGTCAGGGGTAGGCAACCTCGGCTCTTTTATGACTCATGGACTTCAACTCCCAGAATTCCTGAGTCAGCTATGCTGACTCAGGAATTCTGGGAGTTGAAGTCCATGAGTCATAAAAGAGCCGAGGTTGCCTACCCCTGGACTAAGTCTAGAACCCTGTTACTGTTGCAAGCTATTCAATTAACTGTGTTTAAATAAACAATGGTTTAGCCAACAAAATAATTCAACCGTAGAAAACACTCGGAGGCGAAAAACTACCTCCCCAGGGCCCAAGATCTATCTATATACGGCGCTCGGGATATACCGAGTGGCGGTGGTGGCGGCGGCAGATCCTTCTTCTCCTGCAGTGGGATCTCCCTGAAACGCACTGACCGGGAAACGAAATACCCAATAACCGTCCACACTCCCATCGCGTATAGCAGAGCGAATCGACGCGACCACAGGGCGGCCCGCTGCGCCTTGAGGTTGTCACTCGTCATCTCTGCGTCCAAGGGGACAACTGTCCTTTTAGCGGCCGCTACGTTCGCACCCTACATCAACACCAAGCGAGGCAGAGAACTTGCTCCCCGCTTCCGCTGCTACCTAACCTCGCGGTTTGCTTTCTCCGCCTCCTCTGATGCCATATCCTATCTTGAAGCCAATCGTGGCGGGCCCTCGGTAGCCCTCCCCCCCCCGCATTTAAGAAACGCGACTCAATTTCCCAGGTCGAACTGGCTTTTCTGAAGATGTTCCGGTAAACCGGAAGTTCTCAATTTTGGCAACTTTAAGATGTCTGGACTTCAACTTCCAAAATTCCCAGCTAACAGGGCTCCCAATCAGAACTTGCGTAGCTTGGATGTCAGCGTTTTAACGGTTTCTCAAGATTGGCAAATTTAAAAATGTGTGGACTTCAACTCCCAGAATTCCCTGGCCATCTATTGGGGAGAGGAATTCTGAGAGTTGAACTTCAACGTTATCAAGATTGAAAAAATTGGTTTGGATAAAAACGCCCTCACTCAATTTCCGGCCATGATTGATTTCCATCCTGAATGAAACTCTTCAACTCTCTTTAGGGTAGAGCAGTTATCAAATGTTCTCAGCTTGTTAATCTTTTTGCAGACAATCCCACCATGCTTTTCATACAACCTGCTGGAGAAGTTTGCAGACCTTTCCATTAGCAAGACTATATATCAATGCACTCACCGGAGCACACAATAAAAATACAAATTAAAGTTTGTAAGTTTAAGTGTTAAGTTTACAAGTTCTCCAAAGTCTTTGATTCAGACTTATAATTGTGCGTAGGATACCTAATTCTAGGGCTTTTTTTTCTCATAGAATGCCCAGAACGGAGTTCCAGCACCTTTTTTGGATGGAACCTTGTAGGATAAGACAAGGCGGGTTGTATGACGTGTGTGAGTTCCGGCACTTTTTTTTTTTTTTTAGAAAAAAAGCACTGCCTAATTCTGAAACCAACTTGCATTGTTCTTTACTATTGATAGTTGATCCTAGAAGGCAGAAGCTGTCCACCAGTCTGATATCTAGAACTACCTATACTTGATAAGCTGCACCTTGAATTGTATCCAGAAGGTCATTGCCAACCAGTACAGTTTATGGAGCAGTGGTATCACATGGGCATATCAAAGCATGTGAAACATTTTTAAAAAATATTAAATCTATATGCCATCCATTTTGCTATCCAAAGTGACTTTGGGCAGCTTACAATGCAATAGCAATAGCACTTAGACTTGCTTTACAGCACTCTCCAGGTGACTTACAATGTCAGCATATTGCCCTGAACAATCTGGGTCCTTGTTTTAGTGACCTCGGATGGAAGGCTGAGTCAATTTCAAGCTCCTAGCTGTGGGCAGTTTGCCTGCAATACTGCATTCTAACCACTGTGCCACCAGAGCTCAGTTCAATACATTTCCTGCTCCACTGGAGCAATTGTACCTTCCAAAATAGTCTTTAAGGACAGTTCATGTAAAGCACATTGCAGTGTTCCAGGTAACAGATGGTGTAATGCAGGGGTCTTCAAACGTGGCCCTTTTATGACTTGTAGACTTCAACTCCCAAAATTCCTCAGCCAGCATGCCTGGCTGAGGAATTCTGGGAGTTGAAGTCTACAATTCATAAAAGGGCCACGTTTGAAGACCTCGGGTGTAATGAGTAATGGAGAAATATTTGGAAGCCATTACAAGGCCAAAAACTTAAAAGTTTGACATTGATTAAAATAACAAATGTTCTTGCTCTTTACCAGGTAATAGCTGAATTGAAATAATCAGCCTCTCAAGAAAATGCTTCTCTATCTATAGATCAATGTTCTTTTGTTATATAAAGAAATGTTCCAGATATCTTCATCTCCTTACAATCTTCTTTTGACTACGCTTTGTTTAGCCATTGCCCCTGAAGGTAAGAGACATTAGCTGCTATGAAGAGATATATCACGCTATGCTATATTTGTTGGCATAAAGCTGTAATAGCACGTGCAAAGAAAATACTAAATTGTAACAGCAGGGGTCACACATCAAGAAGAAAAGAAGCAACCTACATTACTGCTTACCATAATAAATGCTAATAATAATAAATGTACCCAACTATTTTCAAAGGGAAAGTGATTACCTACCGTTAAAGAGGCAACGTATGTACACAAGTTTAAATTTTATGTAATGTAAAAAAAAAAGCTAAAATTAACATTTGAGTAAGCTCATCATCGTCAGCCATTCAGCTTTATCTGACTCTTGGCCACTCTATGGATCAACACTCTCCATGACCTTCTTGTCTCTCCCTGCCTCCTTCAGATCCGCCATGGTCATCCTGGTATCATCTTTAGTGTCCAACCAGTGGGGTACTAGGGCGACCTTCTCCTTTATAGTGACCAACCAGTGAGGTAGTAGGGTGGCCTTCTTTTTCCGCTGATCACTCAGCTCACATGACATGGCCAAAGTATGACAGCCTCGGTTTGGCAATCTTGGTTTCAAGGGATATTTTTTGGTGTGGTTCAGTCTAGGACTTTGTTATTTTTGCAGTTGAGATGCACAATAATCACCTCCAGCACACAGTTCAAAGGCATCCACCCTTCTCCTATCTTCCCTTTTTCAGAGTCAGTTTCACAGCCATAAGTAGCAATTGGAAAAATTATTTTGATAAATAATCTGCATTTGGCTGTAAGGCTGATGTCTTTACTCGTCCAGATGTTATTCATGCCAGACATTTCAGTTCTTCCAAGTGCTGCCTGATCAGAGTACAATGACTGAATGACCTGGATGTGGTGTGGTGATATTTCCAGTTCTTTGAGGCAGTTCCAGAGCTTGTCATGGCCAACACAGTCGAAGGCTTTTATGAAGTCAATGAAGCTCATGTAGAGGTCTTTTTGGTATTCCTTTGCTTTTTCAATCATCCAGCACAGACTGGCAATATGACCACACGTTCTTCTTCCTTTCCAAAATCTTGCTTATACAACAGGCAGTTCTGTGTTGACAGTTGGATTCAAACATTGCTAGATTATCTTCAAGATAATTTTACTCACTATGGTATCAAGGCTATGGTTCAGTGGATTGGAGCAGTCTTTCGTATCACCTTTCTTTGGTATTGGGATAAATATTGACATTTTCCATTTTTCTTGGCTACTGATAATTCTAAACTAAATCAAAATGGGATAATTAGAAGTAGATTGAACAATCTAACAGAAGTTAGGGAGATGTTATATTGAGTAGATATACTACATTCTTCAACTATGAGAAAAAGAGAAGAAAGCAAAAATCAGTTACACAATTGACAAGATTTATAGAATGGTTGTATTCACTAAATCTTGTCAATTGTGTAACTGTTTTTTGCTTTCTTCTCTTTTTCTCATAGCTGAAGAATGTAGTATATCTACTCAGGATATTTTATTACAAAACAGAATCTTGTGTGACTGCTGAGATTGTTTTGCTTCTTAAATTACTTTAATATTCAGATAATTCCTCAATTTATCATACATTTAACCATTTATATCAACCTGTACAATTTACATATCTACTTATGTAATAAAAAACTGTTCATACTCTGGCAATGCTAATTCATTGCATCTATCCAAACCAGAAAATTAGGAATGGTAAACCTTCCACCCTGTCCTCATCAGTGGTAGAGAACATAATACACTAAGAATTAACATTATTTTCAAATTTTATTTTGCTTAGTTGTAAGAGCAGAAAAATGAACTATGCAGGACAGTATAAATGCAAATTATAATCTTGGTATAAGAACATGAAAATGAAGAATTTGCAGAATAAAGACAAGTATATCAATAAGTTAAATCTAAAATGTAAATTTTCCCTTTTTATATGGGCTAATTAAAACTTTGATTTAAAAAAAATGAAAGGAATGTTATTAGTTTCTTGGTAGACTGTAGTCTATCAACAGCATGATTTAATACAATTATTGATTTTTAAGACTTTAGTATCAAAATTAGGATGCGCTTGATACAGCCAGCTTTTTTAGATGATCCATGAATACTTGTAGACTAACATCATCTGTTAGTATTGGAGCACCAGATTCCTGGAATAAGAAGTTATAGTTTAGAAACAAAATTTGAACCAACATAAAATATAGGAAAATTGGAAAACTAGAGCATAATTTACATAATGTATAACCATGTTAACTCCTATTGTACTTTTATTTATTTCTAAGTTTTAAAATTAAGATTTAAATAGATGAATGAATGAATGAATATTCCAAGCCTAGTTTATGCAGTTTTGGCCCATAAACCATATAATTTATTGTCTATCTTTCAAACACTGGAGGCTCAGAGGAATTTTGCAGTTAACATAGCCCAACCCTGCTAAATGGACAAAATCAAGTGACAAATTCCTGCTCCTTACGTAATATATGTCATAAATTGTAAGTGCATGCACAATAGACACAGATCCAAACACATCATTACTTACTTGTCCCCCCCATGTATACAGATTATTATGCGTCTGAGAAGGATTCACTTTAGATAGGAGAAACCGTGCCTGTCAAAGCCAAAATAAGCAGTGTAAATGGAATATAATTAAGATTTGTCACATAAATTTGCCATTACTTGCATATTTCCTTTTAATACATCTCAGAATAAATTAAATAGGATTATTTGGAAAAGAAAGAAAGTAGAAGAAAGAAAACAAGAAGCAAATTCATATTTTGAAATAATGAGTGCTTAAAGAATAGTTTCTGTTATAAACAGATGCAAGCCATTATCAGTAGCTTCCAGGTTAGACAGCACTATAGGTAGTCCTGCGGTTATGACCATTCATTCAGCAAACCCACAAAGTTATAATGGCTTCTGCTGCTTTTTTATCCACCTACTCATCTAAGGTATCAGTATACTCTGTAGTGCCTGCTCATGGCACTCCTCGTGGCACTTGCCCACCCTAGCTCTCATCCACAGATCTGCTTGCCTGAGATTCCCACTTCTTCCTACTTCTTAGTCACGAGATCCTCACTTAATGACCTATATAGTCTTGGGGTTATGAAAGCAACTGGGACTGCTATGACTAAGCACTGAAATCATGTGAAACATGCTTTACAACTGCAATGGTTAGTAATGGAATTTCCAGTCCCAATTGCTAGCATAATGTGAGGACTACCTGAATTCTGCCAGCAAACAACAATTGCCCCTCAAGACCAAAAAAGTGGCCAAGTTTTGGTTTATTCAGAAAGGTGGTAGGAAAAAGCCTAGTATTTAAACTCTGGAGACCAGAACAGAATAACAGAGTTGGAAGGGACCTTGGAAGTTTTTTAGTCTAACCCTCTGCTCAGGCAGGAAGCCATTTCCAATCTCTTCTTAAAAACTTCCAGTGTTGGAGCATTCACAACTTCTGGATGCAAGTTGTTACACTGATTAATTGTTCTGGCAGGAAATTTCCGCCTTAGTTCTAGGTGGCTTCTCTCCTTGATTAGTTTCCATCCATTGCTTCTTGTCCTGTCTTCAGGTGCTTTGGAGAATATGTATACATTTAACCATTATGTACCACAGTAGACAGATACGCTGCATATATAACTTCAGTGCCTTTGACTGCAATAAAAAAAACTAGCTATGTTATTCTTTGAGCCTTCTGCCCAGTAAGCCAGTTCCTGAATAATGGATTAATTTCTGGAGAACTGGATTTTCAGCTAAGCCAGTATAAGGCCTAATAGTAACAGATATTGCAAAAATATGAGTTTTTCAATATGAAAAATATTTAACCAAGCCTGAGTGCTGGACAATGGGCATACATTTCTAGGCTTGTAACTGTAGCACAAGAACATTTTAATTCCTCTTGGTCCTTTCCAAGCAGGACATTGCCAAGAACAAGACAGGCCAAAGTCTGAAGCAGCTCAATAACCCTAGGAAGAAAAAAATCCTTCTTCTTTCAGGGAAAGATTGATGAAGAATTAGTATTAGTTGTGTTTTCCTAATAATCTTGCAAAATAGATTGGGCTGAGATAATGACTAGCTCAAAGTTATCCCATGAGTTTCTTTAGCTGAGGATAGTCTAGAATCTAGCTGTCCCTGGTGCCAGTACATCCTCTTAACCATTATACCACACTGGTTCTCACCTGACATTATCCTCAGAGTCAACTTGTGCTGGATGAGGTGAAATCTCTCCAAAGGTTCAAGACTGATATATTAAGAATATATTAAAACCAATATTAACTATAAATATTGCCATGGCACCTTTATTAATGCACTTTGAATTCTGTAAGTCTTCCTTACCTGGCTGCTTCCATGTTCTGTGTTAACATAGCGTGGCATTGGGAATCTTGTCTGCAAGATTTCTTGAGCATCATCCAGAGGAGCCTGCAGTAAATGCTTGAAGTTTTCATATTCTGGAATATCTTGATAACCAGCCTTACGCCACTGGGCAATAGTCTTGTGGAAAACAATGTTAAGAGAGGAATTAATTAAGGAACTTTCATAAATATTTCTCTTTTTACTGCCTGATTCATATCATGCACAAAATCCTTATATATGATTTATTTTACGTTTTAGAAAAAAAATCAATGAAACCAAGCAAATAATGCCAGGCAACTGTTTGGTGAAAATAGCTTGCCTGAGAATATTAAAAAAAAAACTATCAATATTATGAATCTTGTTCTAATTACCACTTTTATTTAACCACCAACACTTGTGCTAATTTGGTTCTAAGCCAATTGTGCTTTGCCTTGTGTACAAAATGAAGGCAAAGAAAGGCCTTTGGAAGGAAAAGGAGCTTGTTATGGTTCCAATCCACTTGCGGTTGCCATCAGTATTTGATACAGTCTCCTCAAATTGCTGATTAGTAATCTACACGTATAATAAAAAGTCATTAAGACTTTGTCAGTGTGAACATAACAGCAGATTCTTCTCCTTAAGATCATAGTCTGTGTTGGGTTTTTTTAGTAAGTATATGGCTTGTATACTCTCAGTTCAGATAAGGGGTTTAAAAAAAAAGCAGTGTACCTGAGATATCTGAGAGACTGCCTTGCTATGCAAGACTCCTCTCCCCGATTTTGGTTACCTGGAAAGGCTCATTTCTAATGGTGGTCAGAGGCTGGCTGCCATTTGCTATAATTGCAAAGTTTCGATGGAAGAAACTCACTGACTTTTTAAGGAGGCTTTAGAAACTCTAACAATTAACCTACAATACTTAATTGCTTATTTTACAAATTTAAATTTTTGCCAATAAATTATTCTATTTTAACACAAGATTGTATAATTTTATATAGTTTAGTTTCTGATATATTTTCTGTTTTATGCATCACCTAGAGACTTCAGCAATAGCTGGTCTAAAAACCAAACATATAATTTCCTTGTCTTTCATTTAAATTAATAAGAATTAATTTCTTATTTACCTCACCAAGATAGATAACAATCTGGAAAAAAGTATCCATCAGCAGAATCCTATCAGCAAGAATGCTGCTGCTATCCAATAGCACAGGCTGCAAGACACAAAAGGGGAAAGCATAATCTTACAAATAAGAAGGTAAATATAACACAATTTTAACCAAACTTCATTTTTGATTGCAGAATTTGAAAAGATGCGCCCCTAAAATTTCTATTCTTGGCTTCTGGTTTTGTGCAGTAGCGCAGCAGTCAAGAGATCACAAGGCTCTGCATCCTTCGGGTCAATTTCTGCCTGCTAGGGGGCCCTAAATGGGCCTGAGGTTCCCCATAGAGGCAACAAAGAAGGAAGGAAGTCCCACCGATTGCGGAGAGACAGCAGTTGATCCGATCGGTTTGGGAAAAGCCATAAAGAAACCAGCAGGAGAAAGGCTAGCTTAACCTCAGAGTCTAGCCCAAGCTACGAGCAGCCTAAAACCCAAAAGCACTACTTTAAGCTGACTGTAAACAACGTGTTTGGAACTGGGTAAGAACAGTGATTTTCTCTCTTCTACTTCAAAATTGATTTCCGGGGGGGGGGGGGGGGGAGAAAAACTCCAAGAAGCAAAAAGTCTCCGAAAGTGAGAGTGGGGAGAATCTTTGTCCCACCCTCCTACAGATGGAAGCGGCAAACTACACTTTTCAGGGGGAACAGAAATATACTGAAATGAAATGAATATAAGACTTAATTTGGATAAGTTTGAAATTGGTGGAATCTGTTAAGATTTTCCTTTTAAATGATGAAAATAGAAGTAAACAATTGTCTATTACTGACTGGTGCTGACACCTAGTGGTGGATGAAAATATATAACAGCAGTTGATTTATTACAGGGACTGGCAAAGCCCAGGAAAAGATAACTTGTTTTTGGTGACCTTCAATGTCTTAATAACAGAGAACAGCTGTCACAAAAAAGAAAGAAAACATTTTGGGCTATCTACAAAATGAGAATTATAAACTCTAAAAAAAAGAATTGACCTTTCTGGATTACAAATACCAACTCAACTGTGACTCTAAAGCTGTCTGCAGAAAAAGGAAAAGCCTGATTTTTAGCTATCATGGAAAACCAGAGATCTGCAGAAAAAATATACCAAGAAAAAACAAATACTTTCCAGAAGGAGATCTATGTTATGCTGCAATAATCCAAACAACAATGATCTCAAATCAAAACTTTGAAGAAATTAAAAATAACTTTGAAAATATAAATTAACACATCTCCAATTTAATTTTACAACACAAAAATTCTCAGAAAATAAAAACAAGAGAATGAGCAGAAAAAATAGACAACTGAATACGAGATAGAGGAGAGAGATTTCAAGATGGAATTTAACAATAGAAGAAAGTATGACTTAACCCAGATGGAAAAAATCTTACAGGAAATACAGGACATGGAAAAGGTAACCTATACTCTAAGATTACAAAAATAAGTTTGAGGACAAGAAAAAATATTTGACAAAATGGATTCTGCCAGGAGAACTACGAGAACTTTAGAGACAAAAACTGATAAATAAAATCAAGAAAGAAAGAAAGGAAAAAATTCTCAATGAATATGAAGGGGCGAAACCTTCCTATAAAAACATCTTACCTGTTTTGCCTTTTGTACCTGCAACAACATTTTTAAGATTATGGAAAGATTCTTTGATTCAGCAAAGCATATTGATCAGGAAAGATGTTTGGCAAAAAAAAGGCTAAAGTGAGAATTAAGAAATTAGATGATGGGATTTACCAGAGGGAATATTTAAAAATTACACATCTGTTTGAATATGGTTAAAGAAATAGAAAGATTTTGGATATAAATGAAGATTAGTTTAAGAGGGATGAACCCCTCAAGTAACATAGTATTGTTTCTTTCTTTTTTCCTTTGTGTTTTGTTCTTTGACATGAGAAATATAAAAATGTTGGGATGGTTTATATAAAATAAATGTTTTGGTTTTTTGTTTTCTCTTTCTTTTTTTTAAGATATGAGAAATGTAAAAGTGTTGAGATGGCTTCTATGAGAAAAAAAGACTTAAATACTTAAATGAGGCTAATTTTAAGAAAATCTTAACCAATAAGAATGTTTTCAATATTGTGGGGAAAACAAATTTAAATAAGAATTCTGTAAACAGGATCTATGAAGAGACAATCAAGATGATCAATTAGAAAATAAGCTTAATATTGATGTGGTTATTATTTGCAGAAACATGAGAAAAATGTTTATATTTGTCATTTATTCAAATAATAAGAACTGTATTAATTTAAGGTTGCCAAAGAGAATATTATTGGAAGAAGAGAAAATCAAGCAAAGTCATTATATGGACTATAGAATTATAGAAATTAATTGTTATTGATTGTTTTTTAAATACTAACCCAGACAACACGCTGTTTACCAAATATCAAGGTGATTATGTTAAAAATCAATAAAATATATATTTTTTTTAAAAAAAATATTCTTCTTTGAAGACTGTAAATTTGAAATATTTATTTATCTGCTAATATTAAAAATGCTACATCCTATTTTGAACATACATCAATTTTATTAAACTTTTTTAAATCACTATTTTCAATTAAGCAAACATAGAAGGAGAATCACCTCAGGTGGTCCATAGAATGAGTAAGAATAAAGTATTGGCTGAATCATAATAAGAGACTGGGTCAAATCCTGCCTGGCAAAGTGATGGCGGTAATAAGAAGATTCATCTGGACTGTTATTGAATACTTGAAGGAATGGAGATCGTCGCAAGTGGAACATGAACTAAATGAAACAGAAAAAACAGAAGTCATAATGAGTATAATTAAAATATATGCTTTAATCTTCATTTCCTGTCTCTTTGCTTGTCTGAATTATTTTGAGACACAAATACAAAAAAGAAAAGGCATATATTAAACATAAAACATTTTACTATTCAATACAGTCTTCTCATAACCATAGAAATATCTTGGAGGCTAACTGCAACTTCTTATGAATTGTTTTATTTCTTTAACGTTTTTGAGACAGATCATCTTACCTGGGGATACAAGGAGAATGAATCGGACAGCCTAAAAGAATTTGGATCATCTTTGCTGTATTGTCCAAACTTCTGACACTGTTGGAGAAATATGCACATTTCAATAATCCCTTGAAGACAATACAAATCTTACAAAGGAACACATCACCTGGAGTAAATTTATTATTTTTTTCAAAAATATTGTTTATAATACAGAAGAAAATAAAATTTGTCACTTCATTTCCTGTGTTTCTAATATGCCTAATAACCAAAATTATATTTTATAAAAGGATAGTGTCTCAAAATAATTAGGAGAAAATTGCTTCTCAGGACATCAGATGCACAATATCATAAACATCATGATAGACTATAAAAGCCTAATGTAGACTTTGTCAAGCATTTGATGGTATCTGGTAAATTTATATGTAATTAATTGGGATTAAATATAGTAGTCAGCTTTGAACAATCATATTTTGGCTTAAAACAGGCTCAGGATTGAACACTACACTTATAATTTTGTGTCATCTTGCCCCTGTGTAGGTCAACAATTCCATGAACTGCTGGGAGGGACCGTTGGGAGTGAGAGCATGGTTAGTAGCCTGTTAGGATTTAATTCCATAATTCCTTGCCATCTAATTTCATGGATGCAATCAGTATCTTTGAATACTAAGACAGATGTGCCACTGGTTAAAAAAAAACCAAACCTTAATTTGAGGATTGAATTTTAGCTTCCACCAGAAACATTTGACCTCTTCCTGAAACAGTAGGTCCATAATTAGAGTAGTATTACATAATGCTAATATGCCATTGGCTTCCTAGGTAACTGTTATGGCATATCATATTTGGGAAATTATGTTTAGCATCCAAGCTGTAACTATACTTAAGCCAGTCAACATTTAATTCAGGCTTTGATTGCATCTTGCTCTGACTACTGCAACATGCTCTTTGTGAAAGTGGCCAGAAATTTCAGATGGTACAGGGTAGGCTCCTACTTAAGAGTGTGTTGCTGGTATTGCATGATGTTTATAATTGGTTTAATTATCTGAAGATCTTATTATTTTACTATTTATTTTATTTTTATTTTTATTTACAAATAAGGCGGTGAATATCTCAAATACTCCTTCCTCTTCCTATTTTCCCCACAACAATCCTGTGAGAGTTGGCCTGAGAGACAGTGACTGGCCCACAGTTACCCAGCTGCTTTCCATGATTACGGGATGATTTGAACTCACAATCTCCCACTGTCAGGAGCAAGAAACCAGGAGCCAGGAAAGGGATTCCATTCTGATGTTGTTCTTGTCCCTGCCCTCGGGCTCAGCCTGGTCCATTCCTACACTTGTTTTCTATCCTAGTGTCTTAACCACTAGACCAAACTGGACACTAAGATTTAAATGAGAGGCCATTCTGAACATGGCCCTGTTTTCAGAGTTATTTTTCATAGGCAAAAGGAAGAAGGCCCCCTCCAGGATCATTTCTAGTCTAACAACTATACTTTCTTAAGAGCAGCATTCGGCGCCCATTCCCTATACTTTTAGAAGAACAGCCAAAATCTTTTTCACCAAGTTTTTAATTATTAGTTTTAGTTTTAATTAATATTTTGCATTTTAGCCATTAATAGCTAAGTTGAATATCCATATAGTATTAAGCTCTCATTGTCATGACATTTAATTGGGCAAAACATAATACATAAGAGGGCAACAATTTTCAGCCAAGGTACCTCAACTGAGCTAACTTACAAAATGTGTCCAAAATCAGAGACCCGTGACTGCCAAGGGAATGAAATTTGGGTAAGTTGTGACAGTTTCCCAGCCTGTCTTACATCCTTCTCTCCCTCCCTCCCTCATCCAGTAGCAGCCACTTGCCTGCCTGCCTGCCAAGACAAAAAGATTTAGGAGGCTCTCTCCCAAATTCCCACAAGAAAACTCAAAGGGGAAGCCAGCAGGAAGCAGGAAGTTGCTCCTGCTCCCACTGCTTTTTTTGCCTGCCCTTGGTCATTCTATTTCCCTGTTTAGATAAGGAAGTATCTCTGAAACAATGACCTAATGGGACATGGGCTGTCTAATGCATCTCAGTAGTACAATATAGCCACATAAAATGAATAGCGTCCAAGCTTATTTCTTTTTGAACTAGCTAAATGTCACAAAATGAATGTGTATGTATTGAACCAATTATTTTCTGAAAAGCAATTTGAAAACATACTAATCAGCATTTTCATTTGGAATTTTGAAGACAAGGATCAAAGCTTCTGGAATGCAGCATGGTGAGGAGAATATGCCTGATCAAGCAATCATCAATTTGATTCTAAAATTTATAAGCTTACAATTGATCATACTCACAAGTCTAATTAGTTGCCTATCCAGCCATCGCAAGACATCAGGCCCTTCCTCTGATTCAGCTCTGTAGACACCCAATCGAGCCATCAGGACAGCAGCTGCTTCTTGGTCAAATGCAGCTTCAATGTGCTGCAACTGACTCTGTGCATCTGCCCAACTAGTTTATGAAGAATTAGTGAAATTTAGATTATTAAATGCCATAAATACCAATAATTTACAGAAGCTTATGTTCATTCTATACCACGGGTGTCAAATTCGTGACGTCACGTGACGTGTTGCGACGTATCGTGACTTTTTTCCCACTGCCGGTAATGGGGTGGGCGCAGTTTTGGCGTGATGCATCCAGCCCACGGGCTGGCAGTTTGACACCCCTGCTCTATATCATTTTTATATCAGCCACAAAAATGAACTGATGGTCCACATCAGATTCATAAACTATTTTATTTCTGGTTTATACAATATACCATGGCGGAGTCCCTTAATCACAATTTCTAATCATAAATTAGTTTAATCTTAAACCATGGCTGAGCAAATCATTCAAATCCAAATCTCTGGTTAGCTGACTATCAGCAACCATCACTTGATAGTTAGGCATATTTCTTTCATCTCCCATGAAGGGCAGATTAATCAAGATCATGAAGGGACTGGGGACCTTCACCTCAAATGTTAGGGTTCTGATTCCCAATTGGATTGCTGTATTTTTTTTCCTTCATTTTTTAATATTTAGAAGGAAGACTATAGAAGGCTGCCACAAAGGTGGCTGGAAAGGCCAGCTTGACAACAGAGAAACCAGGTGTTTGACCTAATCATCTGTGGGACAATCAGCAGCTCATCCCTCCAGTCACAATGCTGAGTATGCTATTAATGTGGCTCAAGCACTACAGTTTATGCAATAGCAAGAAATACAGCCAACCGAACCAAACCTAATTTTCATAAATTATTCTCACTTTCTAGCAACAGTAGTCACACGAATGCGCCTCTGTGTACTGGAATGCTGATAATGCGTAACAAACTGGATAGCTCCTCTTCCACCCTGAGGTATTGGAGTGCTGTGCTGAAAGTCAATGAGATAAAAGTTGTCTAAGATACACCTTACATTTTAAAGACAGGTTGACATCGTCATATAGGATTAAAAATGAAGTACAAGCAGTATAATATACTCATTTACAACTAACACACTGGCTTCTTGGAGGTACAGAGAATACAAATACTAACATATAGGTCCAAAAGTAATTAGAACTAGACTGAAAGTGCAATAAGCAATTTCTGCCTTCAAGTAAGGTTTACTAAACATAAAGCAGTTTACTTTTAACTCTTAGTAAATGGGCCTAGAACTCCTATTGACGTTCCTGAAAAGACCACCCAGAATTTTAAATGATTCTGCTATTTAAAAGGGGGGGGGGGAGAACAAGAATGTGAGCATGCCATTTTAGATAGGTTTGAGTCTTCCTTAAGATGACAAATTGAGCTTACTGCAGATTTTCCTTCCCAGCATTAACTGCTCTTAATTTTAATAAAATCTTCATTAATCTCAAGCAGAGGAACTTGGGATCTAGATCTTCGAACAGATAATACTAGTGTTTCCTACCTGCATTATAGCTCAATACTGTCTCTTCTTGGTATACCCAGATTCTTTTAAAAATATTTTACATATTTCACACAAAAGACTTCTCTAATTTATCTAAACATCTATTGATCTTAATGGCATCAAAGTTTCAGCAATAAGGCTGAGGGAATAACAGCAGTTTTTTTGCACATACTGTCTCCTTGGTCTTCCCATCAATGGATTCTGCACTATATACAATATTACAAAGATATTTTTTAAAAAAAACAAAAAAACTAGGCTCACCTGATTTACTACTTCAAGGTAAATGGCAAGAGTCATGGTGGGGTCAAGACCACAAATTTTCCATTGGTATGTGCCACCTATCCCAAGCTCCTGTGAAACAATTCAAAATTCAGGTTTTATTCTAAAATCTTAAGTCATATGTCATGTCATGCCATGCTGATGGCTGGCTGGCTGGATAGATAGATGTAGAGATATATACTGTAGATATATACCCACACATACATATACACATATACATACACACACTATAGCTTCTACATATTATTTAGACTTTACAACACATATTACTGACATATCCGTGATAAAGAACTTGTGTGTACATTTAAAGATACAGTGAAATATATAATTATTAGCTCACAGCTACAGAGGGAATAGTAATCAATCTATACTCCTCTCCCTGTTCATTGATGCTAATACATATTTATTTGTGTTCCAACAAAAAAACCTCCATAATTCCTATATATAAACTGCATATTAAGAGGTACAATTCTCTAAACATCTTAAAGTATCAGTTAGGAATATGTAATGTGAGTCAATCACCTAACCACATAGAAAGAATCTGGAGATGAAAACTGCATTATTTTGTAATATATTAAAATTCACATTTAAAATGGACAAGGACAGTGGAAATTAAAAAAAAGAAAAAAGAAAAAAACCTCAGGATGTAAGTGTTTAATAAATGTAAACCTATAAAAAGGAAAACTAAGTACAGGTAGTCCTCAACTTACAACCGTTCATTTAGTGACCATTCAAAGTTACAACAGCACTGGAAAAAGTGATTTATGACCATTTTTCACATGTACGACCACTGCAGCATCTCCATGGTCACATGCTGAAAATTCAGATGCTTGACAACTGACTCATATGTATGACAGTTGCAGTGTCCCGTGGTCATGTGATCACCTTTTTGTGACCTTCTGAGAAGCAAAGTCAATGGGGAAGCCAGATTCACTTAATACTCTGTTTCCCCAAAAGTAAATCCTACCTCAAAAATAAGCTCTACCTTGACTTTGGGGGGCAGGCCTAATATAAGCCCTACCCCTAAAATACGTTCTAGCTTTGGGGCGAGGTACACACCTAAAAATCAAGTGGGGGTGGGGGTGAGGGTGTGGAGCTGCCCCACACGCCTCACACCTGGTTACTGTTGCAGCCAGGCCTCCCATGAATTGACACCTGCCTCACCTCATTGGCCCACTTCTTCTGCGGCTGCTTGTCACCACGCGTGTTGCAACCACCCTGCATTTTGCCATCAGAGGCCTTCCGGAAAGGCCTCTGCAGCTATGGATTGAATCCGTAGCTCAGTCCTTAGCTGCAGAGGCTTTCCGGAAGGTCTCTAACAGTGAAATGCAGGCCAGGGGGTGCCGCATGCGTCAATCCAGAGCTCCATTCTCAGCTGCAGGGGCATTTCCAGAAGGGCTCTGACGGTGAAATGGAGTGACCTGCGCGAGCAGCAGCAAGCGGCCACAGAAGAAGTGGGCTGGCTGGGCGGGGCTGTCGGTGCCGCCACTGCCATGAGGTGAGACCGTGGAAAAGACACCCCTCGAAAATAAGAACTGGTGCCTCTTTTGGAGGAAAAAAAAAAAATAAGACTGGGTCTTATTTTCAGGGAAACATAATAACAGTTTTACTAACATAACAACTGCAGTGATTCATTTAACTGTGGAGCAAAATTCACTTAATAATTGTCTTGCTTACCAGTGGAAATTTTGGGCTCAGTTGTGGTCATAAGTCGAGGACTATCTGTACATTAAACTACAAATAATAAAGCCTTGTTTATGCCAATAAGTAAATGTGAAAAACCTAAAATAGTGGGTTGTTTTGTATTCTTAAGAGGGCTTACTCCTAAACAACATTTCTGCCAAAGGTAAAGAATTTGCTACAATTAAGTATTATTCTTTGTCACAAAACAATAGCATTTCTAGCATGTTCTCTCACTATCACCTAAAGCAATCTATTTTCCAGAAAATGTTTTTCCACTACTTTTTTCCTGCACAGCTATTTCCCATCTTTTCTTCTCCTCTTCTGTCAGCCCTACCCACACAAAAGCTTTTCATATTTCTGCAGCCCCCATAAGTACATTACAAAAACCAAAAATTATTCCTTTTAACCATGATTTCTTTTGCTCTTTGCATACTCTTGTCTTAGTCTTTTTCCAAAAATCAGTCCCTTCTCAACAGCATAACAAATTCTCACGTATTCTAAATCAAGAGTAAGAAACGGTTTTTTGCCATTCAGAGATTCTTTGTTTAAAGAATGTTTACATCCAAGAAAGAAGTGTGCGTGATTTTTTAAAATTCTTTTTGTTGTTTTGTTCTGTTTTTTTAAAAAATAGCACTAAATTTCAGTTCAATAATTTTGAAGGCATCGGCTGTTAATTGGCCATTGTTAATTATCCGCCTCTGATCTGGGTAACCAATATATGCATATCAAATTTGTGTACAGATAGTCCTTGAGATACCTTAATGCAGTTTGCACAGTGTTACAGAAGCTTTCTGGAGTGCTGTGCAACCTCAGTAAGACAGCAAAATAGAGTGGTTTGGCTTGTGGCCACCATTTTGTCCCCAACCATAAGCAGGTGGGGGCAAAAGGGCAGCCACTTCCGCAACACTGCACAACCTGTGTGAAGACAGCAAAATGGAGTGGTTTGTCCCCTGCCCATGTGGGGTGATTCCAGAATTGCACCATGTAGCTGAGCAACCCATTCCAGCACTATGGAAAGCTTTGGAGCTCACCTCTAAGTAAGGAGAAATGTGTGGGATAAGGTGGGGTGAGAATCAGCCTTAAGGCCAGCAGGGAGCCACTGGTGGAGGGAAATGCTTGTAAGCACGAGGGGGGAGAGAGGAGCTGCAGCATCTCTGTGATTGGTCATAAGGGTGAATGAATGTGAGGACACGGCAATGGCCTAATTTCACAATCAGGTCATAAGTATATTTTGGGGGGATGTCCACCATAACTTCAAACGGCCATTAAGCACCGATTACAAGTCGAGAACTACCTGTGCTTTTTACCCATCATGAAAAAAAACTTACATTTTCGGAAACACTTGGCCCTTTGGCATTTAAGGATACACATGGTCCAATAGCTCCAGCTATCTTCAGTTCTCTACAAGTCTATAATAAAAAAAAAGTTCCAAATTAAACTCAAGCAATAATAACTACCTAACTCAGTGGTTCTCAACCTTTTTAATGCCGTGACCCCCAACCGGTTGTAAGTCGAGGACTAAACCGGTCGTAAGTCGAGGACTACCCAACCGGTCGTAGGTCGAGGACTTTCCCTGCCCGAGAGCGCCGCGCATGCGTGGTTCCGCCCCTTGCGCCGGCCGAGGCGTAGCTGGCAAGCGGCAGAGACGGAGCAGGCCGACCACCAGCTGGCCCAGCCCAAGGGAGGTAAGGCACCCGCCGGAAAAGGGAAAAAAATGGCAGACAAAAAAATGGCGGACAGCCTTGCTTGGCGACCCCCGTGAAATGGTCGATCAACCCCAAATGGGGTCATGACCCATAGGTTGAGAACCGCTGACCTAACTGATCTCTTGATGATACCTTAGCACGACAAACCTTTCCTTCCAAGACCCTTCATTTAGAACTTGAGTTTCAAATAACATAGAGATTATAAAATATTGAGATAATTCAACAATGTTAGCTTCCTATTGCTGCACAGAAACTATTCTTTTCCATCATGAGAGAGTAAGTAAAGAATGGAAGGTCTCTCTGAAATCAAAAGTTACTGTAAGCAATGCAGATTAGCAATTCTTTTGGCTAGGAAAACATTCAATTATAGGCAGTACCTATCACACTTACTTTCACTTCTAGAGTTGCTCCAAAAGCCATTCGGAATTCTCCACTGAGATTTTTGTTAAACACTCTCTGGAAGGTTTGCTTGAAGAGAGAAGTATTAAAAGAATCTCCCATCACCATATAACCCCTGAGGGGAAAAAAAGTCAGCGAAATATTGAGAATAATTGGGTTCATGAAGTGACACAGACGATGACATTGTTTCCTTGGTTTTTCTTATTGCATTATATGAATCTAGCCATCACAGTTTGTAAAGCAGGCTTCATGCCTAGAATTTTGTGGGAACCAAGCCAATTATAGCTTGTTAAACAAACAATAACTCAGCAGGGAAATGTAATATATGAAAATGACGTTGGGAGACCAGGTGAAGAAATTCTGCCTAGAGAATGGTCAAATAAGAGGGAGCATAGCCCACAACTCCACAGTGAGTGGAGGAAGGGACTCAGGAGGGACCCACCCTAAGGCTATAAAGGCAGGAAAATTGTTCTTTCACACTTGCAAGGTTCTGTTAATGTTAATGTACCTTAACAATAAACTAGAATTAGCTTATCTGGCATTGATTCCTGTCTGGGTCTAACTTGATAACGCTGACAGGAAAGTCGCAAATTGCAATAATGGGAAACTCAGGCTGGTTGTTGAGGACTCGGAGTATGATCGTGTGACTGCAGGGACATTGTAGCAGCCATAACTTTGAGGACTGTTTGTAACTTCCACTCATTTAGTGACATCACAAATTTGAATAGCTGCTGAAAGTGTTAGATGACCTGTAATGCCACATTATTAAGTGAAATATGTCTATCTTGATTACTAAAGTAGAGCAGGAAAGACTGTATGTTGCAATGGTTCTAGAACAGCTTCATCTTCTCTCCTCCTCCCAATGAAGGACAGACAAACCGATATCAAAAATAAGGAACAATTTTACTTTTTTATAACCATGTCCTCCCATCCCCTTAATTTTCCTAGAAACATTAAAGAAAATAAAAGAAAACCATGAACTAATGCGTGGTAATGGGAGTTTAAATCTAGTATAAAAGTTTCTCAGGAAAGTAAGTTTTACTTCTTCTTTTTTTTGCTTCCAATGAAACTCAAGTCTGTCCACAAAGACTTTTTAAAAATTCCATTTCCAACAGGCACACTTACTTTGGAACAATTCATATTGAACTGAATAAGGTTTATTTCACAAGTAAGCATTAAGAGATTGCTTCAGTTATCTTACAATATGATGCTCTTGCATGATAAACTGAAACTGACATTACAGGTACTTGACTATTCAAAGTTACAATGGCACTTAACAACGTGACTTGTGAATGGTCCCCGAATTTATGGCTGTTGCAATGCCCCCGCAGTCACGTAATCAAAATTCGGTCACTTGGCAGCCACCTACACTTATGACCACAGGGGCGCTTCAACTCCCTCCACCTGCCTATCTCCCTTCATATCTATGGCCTTTGGCCCTCTGCACTCTGTTGCCCTAAGCCATCTTCTTGCTCCCACTGCTGAGCATGCAAGACCTGATGCTTAGCAGAGTCACTGAGAGCGAGTGGGCGGCCATATAAATCATCTAAATAAATAAATAAAGGCAGCTGCTGACGTATAACAGTTCCTAAAGTTGCACATGGCAGTTTCCTTACGAGACCTGGAGAAGATGGCCTGACATGCCTTGTCAGCTGCAGGAGCAAGTAAATGGTGAAGGTCAGCTGGGGTAGCAGAATGGAGGCTGGCAGAGGTCTCAGAGTACAGGGTGGCTGAACTGGGCTGGGGCAACTGGAGTACTGCGCTGTACTGCTGGGCCGAGCTGGGCCAGCTGAAGCTTCAAGGAATGGCTGCAGCTTCATGCTGCGCTGTGCCTCAGGGGCTTTTTGCAGCCCCAGAGCTACAGTGTCGTAAGCAGCCCCAGAGTCCCACTAAGGCTGCATGCTACCCTACTAGGCAGAGTGCAAGATGGCCAAAAGGGCAGATGTGGGAGAGGAATAGGCAATTGGGAGAAGTTGAAGGGGAGGCAGTCCATTACTGTGGAAGAACTGAGGCTTGGGGCCAGGAGGGACCAAGCCCAGAATGGCTTTGATTGGGGTGGATCCTTGATTAACGACCAGTGGAATTCAATTGTTAACAATAGCAATGGAGAATGCCAGGATTAGTTGCTAAGCAATGTAGTCATGGGACATTGCACTTTATGATCACACTGCATAGTGACAGAAATCCAAGGCCCAATTATCATTATAACTTGAGGACTGCCTGTATATGCAAATGGCTTCTAAATTACAGAAAAGATAAATGCAGTGATTTCAAATACCACTTCTTCTAAATGTACACATACATGAACATACACATGACTTCTACTAAACATTTTCTCCTCAGGGTGATAGTAACAGTTTAGAATATGCACGCTAATCAAGAAATGCATCTCTTCTTTATAATCAATAACGTTTTAGTCAAGATTAAGAACATACCCAGTTATATTTGTACAACACTTCATCTCCAGAAGACCAGTCTGATCAAGAGCACATGCATAAATATCAATGCAGTGTCCATTAGCAGCAGCACGATTAGACAATGCCTCATAATGCTGTAGAAATATAACAACTTTAAGTTATGTTAAATGACAGTTATGAGAAAAGATTATTCATAATTGTTTAGCATGATGTAAAGGCACATAATACAATAGTGTTGCTGAATTTAGATCTAAACTGGTAAACATTTGTATGTTCTATACACAAAGCTATGCACTCTGTGGAAGGGACGTACAATTACTCAATAAACATTAACAAATAACAATTGGCTACTGAGAGCTTTCCAAACCATTTGTCCTATAACAAAAATGTCTTGAAGAAGAGAGCTGATACACCTCAGAAGCCACAAAGGCCAATTTAAATGCAAGAATTGCAGTGTTACTTTAAGGTATCTGAACAGGGGTCAGGTTCAGGGCTTTTTTTCTCAGAGAAAAGGTGGTGGAACTCACCTCCCTCCCCTGGCCACGCCCCCACCCAAACCTGGCCACGCCCTCATCAAACCCTAGGACCGCCCCTTTAGAGAACAGGAATGCAAGTAAAATTTCCCTATTTCCCGCGCTTGGTGGGAAACCCCGCCCTCCTCTGCTCCAGTCCGCCTGCTGATTGGCNGCTCGGGCAGGGTCGCCTAGGAAACGGGCCAGGGGCGCGCCGACCGAGCCTCCCTATGGCCGCGGTTGTGAGCCAGGCAGGGGCAGAGAGCTGCGAGTGCGAGCGCGCCCCCCCAGATGTTGCGCCCGGTGCGGCCGGCCCGGAAAAAGGTGCCGGAACGCGGTTCCGCCGCGTTCCGGCTGAAAAAAAGCCCTGGTCAGGTTAAAATTCAAAGTGGCAACAGTGTATGTCCAAAAAACTTAAGTCAGGAAATGCTAATATGAAAGGGGTTCAAGAGATCAAGGAAATAAAGGAACAGGTAATAAACAAAGTTGGACAGATGTAGGCAAAGATCCAAAAGAAAAAAAGTCAACTAGAAATTAATATGAAAGATAAAACTGGATTAAATAACGGCACACAGAAAATAAAAACTTGTAATTGTAGAAATATCAAACAGGCAGCTGAAGACAAGGTGAAAAGGCAACCAAGGAAGCAAAGTTACTAAAATTATTTGGCAGTTAAAGATAAGTTTAGCAGAAAATATGAAAGACACTAATCCTTACTTTCATAGCTTTCTTCATGAATCGTGCATTGTCTTTCTCTATATCATGCCACGAACGAATTGGAGTTTTCAGTTCATCTCCTACCACCATGCCTGGCCCTTGAGTTGGTGGCCCTCCAGTAAACAACATTATTCTAGTCCCAGTATTTGGAAATGATCCCTTGGAAGTTGGGAGGGGGGGGAGAAAAAGGAACAAAAACCCAACAGATTATATAAATTACTAAATTAGTTGTCAAGAATTTAGTTGACTACATCTGTCTCACTTGCGAATTGCAATCATAAGTTGCATTCTTTTAAAGACTGATTTCCGACAATATCTGGCAGGACCCCAAAAGTGCACCTTCTCTGTTGCAGTGGCTGGAATGTTCCCCCAAGATTCGAATAGCGCTACTAGTGTCTTAAAGGACCCTGAAGACCTTGCTCTTCATCCAGGCTTTTGGGCAAGGGTGACAGAAGGCTCCATTAGATTATGTGGGTTGTTTTCTTTTGTTCCCATCTCATTTCTTCACTCTTGCCATCTTTACTCTTCATTTTTGTTGCTTTTCTTGTCTTTAATATTTTATGCAATTGAGAGCAATGTGGTGGCCTACTGGTGAAGATGCTCACCTCCCACTCGGAAGGTTGAGAGTTCAATCCTAGGTAGTGGCAGATGTTTCTCTCTTAGGGCGCAAATAAAAAATATCTGCTGCGAACTTTACATGGTGTCAGGAAGGACATCTGGACAGTAAATATTCAGCTCTGTCCAGTCGCCCTGACTCTACTCTTAATTAAGGGATTACAGGATTGTAAAAGTGAGATTTTTTTTAATGTTTTAAGCAATTTGTAAACATTTGAGAGTTGCTGCAGTTAGGTGGCATATATATTTAATAAACTATAATTATTATACTATACAAAAAGATAGAAGAAATGATGCAAAAAAACAAAAATATAAATCAACGGAAAAAATATTTTTAAAAAAGATCAGTAAATTTGAGCAGTCTTCTTTCAGTATCTCAAATGGTTTAAAATTAAAATTAGAAAAGAAAAAAGTCCATTATCATGATATTGAACTTTCTAATTATGCCCTTAATAATTTTAGCTTGCTTGGATTCCATAGAGAAACAAAATCAAACTTTATGCCTAGTCCCCCTAATCAGCATATGATATATGAAAAGATTAAAAAAAAACTAAGGATTTATCCTCCCCATAAAAATAGTCTTCACAATTTTCCAGTTTCCTTGAAATATGTTGATGGCATAAACATATAAATCCCATGACCTACATCTATATATAAGAAGCATAACTTTAAGAACGAGAAAAAAAACCTGCTTATGGTCAATTAATACTTTTCAACATTCAGCACAGTTGAATTTTTTAACAAAAGTTACAAGATATTGGATGATACTTAATAAAAAATTGTATCTGTTATGAGGTAACCATCCAAGATAGCTTACATTGCCAGTCAGTATCTGATTCTGAATACCCATTCACACAGAGGTAGGATCCAAACAGCACAGAAGGATCTCGACCCCTCCTTTTCCTAGCTGGGGAAAGGCACCGTTCTGTTAAAACTAGAGCAAACTTCTTGAAGGAAATAAACTGCTGGGCTGAGGTGGAAATAAGTGGAATTAAATACTTCCCAAAGCCTCAGAATTAACTGCTTGGAATTTCCAGGGAAAAGGGAAATTTGCAGTCTTAGCTGTGCCACATCCAAAAACATATATATTGGAAAATACATGGTTTCCAAGAACCAGACAATACTAGTAGAATTTAGATTACTTCTAGAAGTATTTAAGATTGTAAAAAAATAAAGATACCTCTAGTAGTCCAACAGCAATTGACAAAGCTACTCCAGTGGATCGCAACGGTCTCTTTCCCTGAGTAACTGGCCAAGGATCTCTTTGTAGTTCTCCTAGAAGATCTGTCATGTTCATGTCAATTTTGTGAACAGGCTGCAAAAATCTATAGTTTTTTTTATCAAGAGAAAAGAAAAGAGAGACAGAAAGACATATAATATTGTGCATTATGCACTGGGGTACTTATTTATTTGGAAAATGTGTAATGTTTTAATCATAGATTTAAAACAGCTATTACAACAAAACAGCCATAGTACAATAACAACCAATAATTATCGAACCAGTAAATCAAATCAACATTTAAAAAAGATAATACACTCAGAGCTCAGACAACAGTGCTACTCATTCCCTGAAGCCTCTGTAGAAGAACTGAATTTTAACTCCATCCTAAATATTAATAGGGAAGGAATTTAACTTAATTTGTTATAATCATCCATTCTATTAGACTTTCCACAAATACTTCAATAAACACAATAACCCCAGATCTGGCAACACAGCCAAGTTCTGAGAGCTTTCTGGAACCCCAGGATATTAGGATTCTGGTGAGCTTTTTTTCATGACTTGCCCACTTCAGGTCCTTCCACAATATTTCTGTAGGATTATGGTCAGGACATTGACTTAGCCCTTCCAAAACATTTCCTTTCTTTGGCTTTAGCCATTCAAATCCTAGGTGCTATTGCGGATAGTCCATATTGAATTCAGGTTACTTTGAATGCTGGACAGCACTCCATAGATGCAGTAAACATGGAGAATTAACAATACTGTGTTGGCCTTACCACTGTGATGTAGGCCAAATGTGGGTTGGTACCTATATTTGAGTATATTAACTCATTGTTTTCCACAACTATTATCCTAAGTATCTGTTTTTTCAATCACCCTACATTTCTAAATATGCCAAGAATTTCAAAATTGACAAATAGGGAAAGGCCACTTCATGGGCAATCCTGTCCAGTGCCTTTGCCATTTCAGCGGCTGAGTAAGAGCATAGTAAAACTTCACAGCTAAATCAATGTATTTATTTATTTATTGGATTTATTTGCTGCCCATCTCATCTCAAGGTGACTTTGGGTGGCTTACAGCATTAAGAGCTATAAAACCTAACATATAAAACATAAATATTTCTAAAAACAATAAAATAGAATTGCAATCAAAAGTAAAATTACAGTAAAATGATGGGGACAGAGGGAAATTACATATTCATTTTACAAACATTTAATATATAAGGAAAAAAGCAAACTGAATACTAGAGAATATTAACTGCACATATCATCCACCAATAGATAAATCAATCCTTTGCACTTTGACTGATATTGCCATAACTTCATCCCATAACAGATCTGTAAGTGCCTGAAATGCCCAAGAGAATCTATTGCTAGATCACATGCATGGAACCAAAATATTCATGCTGACTACATTAGCAGGGCCTGCTCAGAATTTCATGGTCTTTGGGACAAACATGGGATCAACCAATACTGTTATTGGATCAACGCATGGAACACAGGATACCTTCAAAGTAGTCTTCACCTGACATTAAAGGGATGCTTTGAATATTTGGGTAGAGGTGAAAAAAAATCAGACTATTAATTTGGAAATGTTCTTAGAACCATCACTTGCCCTTGGAGGCCAAATGATCTCTGTAGTTTGATTCACCTATTATCAGCTTTATATTTTCTCACACATAGATGCCGTGGTCTTTGATCTTTGATCTTAAATTTTAAAAGAAAGGCAACTATTTCAAATAGCAAAAATCGGCCTGTTTTTTAAAAAGATCTTCCTTTTGGGATTTAGAAAAAGATCAGTGCATTTGCATCATTTGAAATATTATTTGTTTTGCAGAACTACACACCTGCTAGAAAGGTGAGGCGATTCTTGGGACTGAGGTGGTCTCCCTTGCTGGGTAGGTACGGCAGGCCTTGAAAGGCCCAACATATCCTGACAATGAAAAACATTCATTATAAAATCAGAAAAACTTACAAAAATATGAAATAAGAACTAGGAAATCCTGTTTAACTTTTCACAGAAGACAATGCAAAATATACCTGTATTTGTTTTGCTGACAGATCTTTAGTTCCTCTAAAAACATAACTTTTGGAGATCCCTTCACAGCTCAATTCATGAACTTGAACCATTCGACCGAAGGTAATCAAGCCCACAAGAGCATCAGGAGGGAGCAGACTTAAAGACATTTGCAAGGATTCTTTCAAAGCTTGTAAGTCCTCCTCTTCCAAACATGTGTCCACTACATAAAGAAAGACCAGGGGTGTCTGAGGGCCACGCTTGAATGGGAAAAAAAGGAATATATATATATCACACAAAAGTACATAGCGTGAAAGACTCTAACTTTCCTTACAGTAAACCATGGTACAGTAAACTTTATTCTTATACCCTATTGTAGAAATGTTGAATATAGTTATGGAATTTGAGAGGTAACAAAAAGGACTACCTGGACTATATATTCTATTGTAGAAAATTGCGGCATTAGTTCTGCTGGCTGATTCACTTCAGATATGCCTGCGTATGCTGGAGGAAACTGAAAAAATACACCAAGAATTAGGGCATGTGCTGAAAAATACCAATTCTCAATAAAATGCAATGTCAGCATTTTTTTTTCTTTCAGTTAAACATACGAATCTTAATTTAATTTTCCCTTTATAATGGTTTCTGGCTTTTGGTTGGAATTAACTGTAGGTGCTATTTATATTTTTTTCCAAAATCATATCCTAGGCCTGCTCACCAATTTAATTATTATCTGTGTATCACTTTTGCATCCAATACAAAGCCATGAGTAAGAAAAATCAATTAAGATTTGTTGTGCTGTCTGGATAAAAATGGTGTGCAAATCAATGGCAAATCAAAATCAGAAATAATCCATTTTCATATCTCATTTTGTAATTTATTTAACAAGTTCAGTTTATTAGAGTCATACATCACATCAAGCTGTCTTTTACAAATTATAATGGCTCTGTTTATAATACACACAATGTGAAAATAAAAAAATAAGCTTGAACTCAAGCAAGTGCTGTCTCTGGTTTGGTATGATGTGGTAGCTGAGAAACCATAATTACAGCTATTGTGTTTCATCTAGAGATTAATAAAACAGGATTTCAGGCTGCCTATTCTATACAATCTCTAGCATGATTTCTAAACTATGATTAGCATGAGTCATATTTTAACATGAACTAATTGCAATTAATCTGGGCCATAAAGCAACCCAAAAGGATTGTAAAAATCCAAGTGAACTCTTTTGTTTTGGCAATAATATTAATTAAATGGAACAAATAAAAAATAAGAGTGATATGACAAACAATCATGGTATACAGTTGACCTGGAGGTTCAGTAGAAAGCCAGTGGCATTACTTTACTACCAACAAGGTTTTTTTAAAAAATGTATTTATGTTGGAACATAACATTTTCAGACTTACCTGGTTCCTCTGAAAGCAGAAGTTACAAGCCCAAAGCTTGGCTCGGTAATCAACTTGACTGTAAAAAAGGAATGTATAAATTAAGCTGAAATCAAATTTTGAGGTATTAATTTTTAAATATTTAATAAAAATTACTCCATTCTGTTTTACTCTCAAACACTTTACATTGGGGTAACCATTAATGTAAATGTATAACATAAACAGGACTCCTACAAAATTAACAGCATATTATTATTATAATGTTGCATCAAAACAATCGGATTAAATTTTCCCATTTCATAGTATTAATTCTGATAAGCCAATGATCAGGGGACTGGAGGCTAAAGCATATAAGGAAAGGCTGCTGGAATTGGGTATGTCTAGTTTAATGAAGAGAAGGACGAGGGGGGACATGATAGCAGTGTTCCAGTATCTCAGGGGCTGCCATAAAGAAGAGGGAGTCAAGCTATTTTCCAAGGCACCTGAGGGCAGGACAAGAAGCAACGGATGGAAACTAATCAAGGAGAGAAGCAACCTAGAACTAAGGAGAAGCTTCCTGACAGTTAGAACAATTAACCAGTGGAACAACCTGCCTCCAGAAGTGGTGAATGCTCCAACACTGGAAGTTTTTAAGAAGAGACTGGACAGCCATTTGTCTGAAATGGTATAGGGTTTCCTGCCTGAGCAGGGGGTTGGACTAGATGACCTCCAAGGTCCCTTCCAACTTTATTATTATTATTGTTGTTGTTACTACTACTACTACTACTACTACTACTACTACTACTACTACTACTATTATTATTATTATTATTATTATTATTATTATTATTATTATTATTATGTGAGCCTCTATGGAGGAGACTGGAAAAACTTCATTTAAAAAGATTTAAACCTTCAAATAACATAGGGCAAAGAAATTGATACCACTCAGTTTATATACCATATTCTGCTTTAATTACCTAAAAGAAATGAAGATGAAGCATTTATACAAGCTTTATATAATTCAACCGTAGGTTATCTTACATATGTAGTCAAATGTTCCTTAACTTTTGCCCCCTACATTTTCTTGTTTAACTTTTTCTTTCTCCATGAAGTATAAGCAAAAATATGATTATATATAAAACCTTTCAAGATGCCTCACACAACAAATATATTTGAAGGCTATTTATAGGGGGGGGGAAATCACTAATTGCATCTGTTTTATAAAAACAGATTTATTAATGTATAATTTATCTGTAAATAACATTTAGAAAAATGGGATAAGTTTCTTGTAACAATTGATAATGCTAATGGCCATGATCAGGTATAGCAATAAAACAATTACATGCACAAAGACACACAGACACACACACACATACTACAGTATATCAATCCATTCAACTAAGAATCAAAAATCATCAAATTGTTACAAAAGAACATATTTACATTTGCTTAGTTTTGCTCTGTTTAGCTGACCCCTTGTGCTTAACTGTAATTGCGTGTTTGGCTTAACATGCAGCATGAATCTGTTTTAATATGTTTAATATGTTTAAGTCTATGGCTTAAAATATCTGAGTGCTACAAATGTGATTTATTTAATAAATGATGTTTAAAGAAAGTATAAAACCAGAGTACTATAAACTTAGAGAGAATGAGACTCCCCAATGGCTAACCAGTGCTTAACATTAACATATCCACTGTGCATTGAAAATGATTATGTAAATACAATGCTTTTTTTGTTAAAAAAAAAAAAAAAAGGGTGCCGGAACTCACACACGTTATACAACCCGCCTTGTCTACCCTACAAGGTTCCATCCAAAAAAGGTGCTGGAACTCCGTTCTGGGCATTCACCTTACCATGTACCTTTTTTCTTTTAAAATATCCAATATTATCTCCTCAATTATTTGGAGTACTTGGATAACCTTCAAGTTAAAACTTGAAGAAGCGTTTTTGCAAAATTCAGGACTGAATCTACATTTGTGCTTAGAAATATTTTCAATGTTTCTGCATAAACACAGTCTAAAGTGTGATCTGTTTTCTACACATCTTAAAACTAAATAGAGACTCCAATTATATGAACAAATTAAAACATACTAATTCATTTATTTAAGAAAATTATGCAAAGCTGAGACAGAACAGATCGTGTTTTTGCCATATATATGCAGAAAAAATGAGTATTTAAAAAGGTTCAGAAACTTTTAACGATCCCGTAAATCAGGGGTCCCCAACTCACAGGCCACGGCCAACAACCAGGCCTTGAGCCATTTGAAACTGGGATGCAGAAACGGTAGGCAAGCACGCATGTGTATGTGCATCCCCACTTGTGCAAGCAGCATGGGAGCGCGTATGTGTGTGCACCCATCACTCGTGCAAATGGAGCTGCACACCCACACCCATGTGCCCACTGCTTTTGCAGAACCCTCCCCTCTCTCCTCCACCCCCCCGCCAGTCTGCAAAGCTGGAAAAGTTGGGGAAATCTGACTTAAATAATTTCACTACTCCACAGCAATCAAAGCAATCCAGACAAAACTAAATGTTATAAACAAATACATACCAAAGTGGATTGAGAACAGTTTTGCAGGTTGGTCTACTGCATAGAACAGGCTCGTACTGGACAGGGGGCAGATCTAACCGTTCTTTCAGAGGTGTTAGAAGACAAGCCAATGGAACAACCATTCTGGTGGCCTCCAATTTGCTGGAAGGCCATACATTCCAACTGAAGCGAACTCCATCACGCTCTTCATTTTGCTGGATAAATTCTAGGTAAGTCGCCATAGAACTGTATGCAAAACCAGAACACAAGTTTGAAATAGAAATATAGAGCCTTGAATAGAATGGTAGTTTATTTCCACCCAATGAACTGAAAACCATGTACAGTATAGTACAATATAGTATAGTATAGTACAGTACAGTATGGTATAGTATAGTATACTCAGAGGTTTCACTATAAAATTACTCAACTAGTGACATTCAACCATAATATTAAGGAAGCGAGGTGATTGTTCTAATTTGATAATATGGTACAATAGCTGGTTCACACTAAACTATAACCATGGATTTATGAGCCACAAAGAGTCTATATTATGAACATAATTATTTGTAATGCTATGTTTGAAAACAGCTATTGTCATTTGTAACCCATTCATTCTTTCAGACAAACAATTGTGTTCTTTTGCAAAGGAGTAAAATAAAAATGAAACAAATCTTTTTCATGCCTTTCTTTTGCCATTCCCCAGATGGTATTTCAAACAGTTTACAATTATGAATACTGTTTTGCCTTTTGTTTCTCTACGCCTTTTTTGTTTATTGAACAATGTGTTTTCTGCTTCTGTGCTGCATTTTTTTCTTAATAAAAGAGGAAATTCTTCTGGAGCATATTTGATATTTTGAAACACTGAAAAGGTTAACAGATGTTTATCATGCAGTGATAAACATCACTGCATGTCTATTTTATCTGAATTATAAATGATTTTTAACTAAACATGATCATCACATTTTTGCTAGGAAAATACAGGAAACAAGTAGGCAGAAATTCAAAAAGGAAACAATAACGCTTTCTATATATAAATGTCACTTCATTGCTCTGGTTTAAGAACAGGTATTCTTAAACAGCAGCTTATATAGCAGTGGGACTTTATGTAAAGCTAGTAGGCTAATTATATCCCACCAAAAATAGTTTTACCTCCAAAAGTCATCTCACATTTTGATTAAGATCGTATTTTTCACTTTTCATAGACAATTACTTTATAATATAAAATGCTACATCTGTGTTGTATATATTTACCTCATGCACAAATATGCTTCATACCTCATTACTAAGTTGATGTAAAATGTTAACTTGTCTAACAAAATTGGCCCTCAAACTACCAAAATATTTAGGCAAATCAGGTATTCATGCAAGCAATTATCAGATATCAAGGATACAGTTACAACAGCTATCAAGAACAGCTTGAAGAGTTTGTTAACTCACAACTCTGATAAAAGAACAATCTTCTATTTTCTAACTGCTTAATAGAAATTTACGGTTGCAATTCTAATTCAATCTACTGGAAGTTAATCTCATAAACTCCTAACTAAATCATAATTAGGCACTAACACAATGTAAGAACTAGGGCATTATGAGATACAGGACTAGAAGCTTGGGACATTGTGGATAGAGTCATAATACTATCACAAAAAGGCCTTCAGGGCTCGGCCTTTTTCGCCGAGCCCTGAAGGCCCATCTATTCCGTGCGGCCGGCCTGGCGTAGTTTGATTATGTTTTAGTGGGGGTTTTGTATGGGGTGTTTTTAGAACAGGCCTGTTATTTAATTTGATTTTAAAACAGAAACTTGTGTATATTTATCGTGGTTTTTAGTATCGCCTGTTCACCGCCCTGAGTCCCGTAAGGGAGATAGGGCGGTATATAAATTTAATAAATAATAAATAATAATAATACAGCTAGGCAGGTAGTCTTCGACTTATGACTACAATTGAGCCCAAAATTTATGTTGCTAAGCAAGACAGTTGTCAGGTGAGTTTTGCTCCATTTTATGACCTTTCTTGGTACAATTGATAAATGAATCACTACAGCTGTTAAGTTAGTAACATGATTACTAGCTTAAATAATGGTTAAGTGACTCTGGCTTCCCCATTCATTGACTTTCCTTGTCAGAAGATCATAAAAGGTGATCACATGAGGCTGGAATTTTGCAGCTATCATAAATATAACATAGTTGTCAAGTGTCTGAATTTTGATTATGTGATCATGGGGATGCTGCAATGTTCATAAGTATGAAAAACTGTCATAAATCACTTTTTCAGTGCCATTGTAACTTTGAACAGTCACTAAATGAACTGTTTGTAACTAGAGGACTATCTGTAATATATTCAAAGGGGAAATTCCTTGTTGGAATTTTATAGAGAAAGAACTGAAATAAAGTGGCAATACCACCATGCCTATTATACTGATTTGTGACATAGCCACAAACATTCACGTTACACTTTTCAAAAAAGAAACAGAGCTACAAAAAGACATGTTTCTTAAATGAGAGACTTATGGGTGGGCAACCATTATTCCCCAGATCACTTTTCCTGCTGCCCACCAATCTCTCTGTCCCACCTGATTTTTGTTTCAGGTATTTTTAATTAAAAAATAAGAAAGCAGCAGGTTGCAAAGCACCAACCTCCAGCACTGTTCTTAGTTACAATAATGCCTTTAGGTCGCACTGGCAAAGTTGAGAAGTATTAAGTACCCCAAAAGAAATTTTCCCATATAAAAAAAATTGCACACTAAACTGAAGAAGCTTCTGGGATGAGAAGCGAAACGTTTTAAACGGAAAAAAACCAAGAAAGTCCAATTGCCTTCTGGAAAAGCACCACAGCCTCACTAAACAGTTTAAAGTCAGTTCTAATTTACTGGGGATGCTCTCTGTATATAACATACCGGCGGCCAACAGTTACAAACGGTTCAGTAAAGGAGGGGCAGCATATTGACTAGCACACTTCTGTTAACAGGCTATATATAATGTGTTAAGAGAGGAGACAAGGAGCCAGAAAGAAGTTCAAATCAAGGGAAAAGAGGCCCAAAGGCCGAGAGAGCGCTGCCAGGAAACTCCCCTTCCCCCCCCCCCAGGAGCCTCCGATGGGCACCTTCTTCGCTCCCTCCGCCCAGTTCTTGAAGAGGAAACATTCAGGAGTAGAAGAAGAAAAAAATCACCCTCGATCGGACTCCCCGCTTTATCGCTTCCTTTCTCCCTTCACCTCAAAGACGGCGGCTGCCTCTTCGCCGGCTGGACTCCTGCTTCCCCGGCTAAGCCACGCCCACGTCGCTAAGGACAGCTCAGCACCACCGCGCCCGCAGTTAAAATGGGGGCTGTAGCCTCAGTTCCTGCGGTTGACTTGCCCCGCGAAGCCTCTCTCGTCTTCTTTCAGATCCTGGTGATTTCGAACGCCGCGATCTCAAGGGCCGATCGAAAAGCCAGCCGTACGCGCTGGCTTAAAAGCGATCAGAAAGCTTTATTTCTAAAAAGCTGGTTACGCTGTCTTAACTTTTTTTCTGTTTCAATGGTTTAGAAAAGTATTTTGGCCCCTGAAGAAGGTACGGTCGCCTTTATGCCTTTGAGTATAACTGAGTATAATACGATTCTCCCTTCAGCCTGGAGAATTGCCCTCTTCCAAAATGGCAAACGGGGGAAGGCAGGCAGAGAACAGTCATAGATGTTGGAAAAAAGAGGATCAGTTGCTTTTTCCGTTTGTGAGTATAACTGGGGTACAAGGGAAGTAATTCAGGCTATGCTGAGCTTTATCGCTGCTTCTTTCCTCTCTCCTTCCTGCTGCAATAACCGATGGAAACGAAAGTAACAGTGACACGGGCTTTATTTAAGCAAATGTTTTATTTATTTCTAGTTCCCTTAACGCTCATGAAAACAGAGCTATTTTATCCATGTGGCAGACAAATTACAGGATTTCCTGAATGTGACAAAGTGGCACATAAAGGTGCTCCTTGCCCTGCAGATCTTGGTGTTGCTGCCCAAGCTGAGAAATGAGGACAGCTGAGCAAAGAGTACTGAGGTCACCGGTACCAGGCATCTTGATCTCCATCTCTTAGCAACAGCTGAGAGGCTGTTAGTCAAAGCAAGAAATAAATTTTCAACATTTATTAACAAAAAGTAGAGTCCCTGTTTCCAGACACTAGTTATGTATGCCTAAAATTGTAACATAGCCATGGAAGCTCATACAGAAAGTATCAAGCAAGAGACTATTTCATTCAAAGACTGGTATGTATGTATTATTATATATAAATTATAATTTAGAATGATACTGTGTCCAAAAGGTATAAAATACTGGAGCAGATTCTGTACTGTCACAATTAAGCAGTTATCCCCTTTCAATATCTGCAGGCAGTGTAGTAGTAGTTAGAGTCATTCAGGGAGACTGTTATTTCTCTCAGAAGGTACCAAAGATAAAATTAGTTTGGTTAATAACAGTGTTAAACAGTTGCCGAGATATCCTTGTAAAAAGAGTGCACAGAATATATTCCACAGAAAATATCAAATCTACACAATTTACTTATTTTACACAGGCTAAAAATGGAGGGAAACTACACTTCTCTATGTACTTCTTGGAATAATTTTTAAATTAGGTATTTTTCTTAACTTCTGAATTTTAAACCTCGCATAGCTTTTATCTTCTACGATTAGGTATTTTATTACCTCTGCCATGAAAAGAGATAAGATGGGGGAAAGTATCAGAAAATAAACTCTGGAATACAGTTAGAAAATAAACCACAAAAGCAGCAAAATTTGAAAGGTTATTAGGAGTAATGAGGATAAAAATTGTAAATAATTCTAATGATAGAATGAATTCAGTGCACTTGTTAAATGGATAATCATATAATAGCATGAGACTTGCAAACAGTGGCCAAAAGTCAACAAAATTTATAATTCTCCCTTGAGAAAGAATCAATTTACCAACAGCCCCTTCTGCTGCCATTTCATTCAACCACTCTGTTGATTATAGAAGGTGATTGTGATGTAAAAGGATTGATATTATCCTTTGGACAGTCAAGCATTGAATACAGATGAAATCAGTAATATTTTCATTCTGGGTCTGGAACATTTGAAAGAGATTGCTTGCTATATTTTCAAAATGTATTGAGACAAATTAGCAAATATTGTGCTCGCATAAAACTCTGGAATTAAAAATGAGCAATGTTATGAACCAAGAAAAACCTTTGAACAAATTAAAAGGATGATAAAACACAAAGAGAATGTTCCTTCAGATATAGGAGAAATAGGGAGACTAGAATTAAGAGGAATTGCACATTTCAAAATAATTTGATCATCACACTGATCACAGGTAGTTCTTGACTTATAACCAGTCACTTAGCAACTATTTGAAGTCATGACAGACCTCCCCAGAGCTTCCTGCGACCTGGTTTCGAAGTTCTGATGGCCACCACCCCTTTCGACACAATTATATGATCATATTTTGGGTGCTTGGCAACCATCCTGCATTTACTGTCATTTACAGCATCCTTTGTTCACAGTTTACGTTTTTTTTTTCAGAAAAAAGACATTTACTTCTTGTTTTTGAAAAAAAAAACAGCCATTCTGTTCACGTAATGACTGCCACAAAAAAACTTGTAAAATCAGGCATGATGACATGGTGATGTGCTTAATGATTAGCACAACCTACAATCATAATTCTGGGCTCAATTGGAGTCATAAGCAAGGACTACCTATATCCAAAATAGGTATAATAGGAACTGATAGATATCACCCCCACACAAACCTTCTCCTGTCTCCTAGCCAGTTCCTCTATTTTCAATTTCATAAAGTTGATTTATTGATAGAGCAGCTGCCAAGTTAATTTGACTGTTGGCAAATTTTGTTGAAATTTAGCACCCCACAATTCCTGTGTTTTTTCAAATGAAACAATTAAGGGCACTTCTCATTTTTTTGTCAAAATAGGGTTTTTTCAAAGAGAAAATGATTTCAGTTTTTGAACTACCCCACAAAGAAAATGCTGGCATTGTAAATTCAAGATGAAATGCCATAGCTTGAAGAAATCACATAACAGTGTCCTTGAGAATTAACTCTTTGAATAAACAGCTTCAGATAATGACTGATAGCAAGTTTACTGAATAGCTTTTGGAAGCAGATTTAACTCACTCCTTTGGAGCTTTGCCAGAGTGCAAACAAAAGGATACATTAGAATAGATTAGATGAACTTTGACCAATGCTGCTATCTATGTGTGTAACAGCTGCAACCATAAATTGATTTAGTTTCTCTCACCTTTCTAGATGGATGTAATGATAATACATTAAACCCTCCTTTAATATATTTTAATTCAGTAGAGAATATAAACTAAAATAGGAAACAAAAAGGAACTGCTCTATTAGATCCAGGTTTTGGAGAAGACTGTTCATATACTTCCAGTGTTCTTTCTTGAATTGTACAAAAACATAAAAAATAGGATATGAATAATATGCATTTTAGCTCAGATTTTTTTTTCATACAGCGTACTATATGCTTTAATCATGGTTCAAAAACAAGTTTTCACTGCTCCAAAAGCCAAAGCATCAAATAAGGATAATATATTTACTTTTTCTTCAATTAATGAATGCACTTCAGTCTCTTTTAATTGCTGTAGACCTGATAAGCTGCCTCTACTCTCAGAGATTCAGATAAAACCTAATTTGAGAATAGTTGAAGGATCTCAGGTAGAATCTCAATGAAACCTCTCTTTCACAACCCAGTTGATTTTGAAAACTTTACAAACATTTTCAATTATTTCATGGAGTGTTCTGGGTGAAATTCCAAGTTAGATGACTATGCTTTTTTTAAAAAAGTATTTAGATAATGTGGGAAGTCAGCTCCCCAGAGAAGGAAATATTAAAAGGGCAGAAAAATATATTTCCTCCAAGGATCTTAAAGAGGCAGGAAAGCATGCCCAGTTTTCTTAATAGCTCCAGGTCTCCCTTCCCCAAGCAGAAACCAGCTCTACAGAGATGCAGATGTAAACCATCAGGAAGGCCCCAGCTAGGAGATCAAGAAGACAAAGACACCTAAAATCTGCATACCTCACCCAAACTCTAGGAGTCATTAGCCCCAGCCCCGGGGAAGCAGGATATGATCTTTGGTCATAATAGGACTAACCCATCACCATCAGAATACCAGAAAAGCACACTGAGACTCAGGTCAAAGTTCATGCCACAGGAACAGGAACAACTCCACAAACAAAAGGTTCCAGAGGGTATAAAAACCCACTCCCCACATGTGCTCAGCCCTTTTTTCTCTCCTCTTTCCTGCCAGAACCATCTTTCTGTCTGGCTCTTCAATAAACTGCAACCTTCTTTCTAAAGCAGTAACCATGTTGTTTATCCCCGGCTTGGACTGAACCATAATGAAGACTTTTCTTCCAACAATAAACATACTGTACTTTTACAGGAGGCATGAATTACAGGAGACTCTTAAAGGACTTGTAATATTAGAATTGGCTTCAATTACTATCAGCTTTATACAAAGTTTCATTGCTATTGCCCTGATTTTCTACAATTAACTCCTTATTGCCTTGCCAGTTAATAGACTCTATAACCAATTAAAAGGGCTGTATATAATGCAAACATTGACCAGTTTAGACCTTGGGGTCTTGAATGGTATATTGAATACTGACTCTGCAGTGGAATATATTCAGTGGTGGGATTCATATATGTGAACAACCAGTCCTCTGTGTGGATGCTGCTTCCAGAAGTCCATTCTGGGCCTGGGCAACAAAAAATTAGCTACTGGTTCTGCTGAAGTGGTGCAAACTTACTGAATCCCACCACTGAATATATCCATTGGGACAGGAGAAAGCCCCACTTAGATTATGCTGTGGTTTCAAAGATCTTAGTTTCCTTCCTATAAATATTCTCATCTTTATGTGTTCTGATAGTTATCACTTTCCAGCTGTTCTTCACCTGCGATTACCTGAAATTATTGATACTTGAATATTGGTTCTATTCATCAAATGGACTATGAAATAGGTCTAACTCAAATGGTCACCTTACCAGGACTACCTGGTGAAAAGCATATTATAATCTGAAGAGGGAACTCAAGTTTGCTTTGTGATTATGGAAAGTTTGGACGGATTTATTCTGGAGAATTATACTACACTCCTATCATTGATACAGTCATTGATACATAGAGCATAGAGCAACACGATCAACTTGCATGCAGCTGTATTCCTTGTACTGTACCTCAGCAGGATTATTGCCAGGCTTCTGCTTACTTGAGTGACCTTCAGCATCCCAACAGATTTATGAAGTGTGGGGAAGCTCTTTTTTGCGATGTAGAGAATCAGAGGGGACAGATGTACAGTAAGTCTAATAGATGGTGATAGTCAGGCAATGAACATGGTGTCATTGACAGTGCGATGACAGGGATCATTGATAATGTTGGCAATGTTGTATGCCCCAACCAGGGCAGAGGATGTTGCCCTGCATTACCAGCACCGGTGATTTACAGGGAAATGTTGCTGCTGCATCAGTGGCCATGACATACTTGCTAATGGATCTAACAGCATTCAGATTCTCTGGATCTTAGTGTGATGCTACTGGTTCCTTGGTGCTCCTTTATAATATCTCCTCTGAACAGACAATGCTGGAGACAATTTGTTGTGGAGTTACACTCATGTCATCGAGTATAAAAATGGAAATGGTGTCATAACCAAAGCAGAATAGCAGCAAATAGGCCAAAATTGCAAGAACAGACTCAGGAAAGATAAGGCTCAGAATGAACTAAGACTTATAACAAATGTGGAAAAAAAGTTTCAGTGTGTAAAGAACAAGAAAAAAGTCAAGGAAATGATCAGTCCACTAATGGGAGAAGATGGCAAGAAGGTGACAGGCAACAAGGAGAAAGCAGAACTGCTTAATACCTTCTTTGCCTTTGTCTTTACGCAAAAAGAAAAAAATAGCCTAACCTACCAAAATCAGCACTGTGAGAGACAGAACAGGAATGCAGATCAAAATAGGCAAGTAATTGGAAAGAAAATGCCTATTCACTCTAGACAAGTTCATATCTTCAAGACCAGAAGGTTTACATTCCTGGACTCTGAAAGAGCTGGCAGATGTGATCTCAGAACCACTGAACAAAATCTTTCACGGTTTCTAGATCATTGGGAAACTGATGGAGGATTGGAAAAGAGCTGGTGTGGTTCCAACTTACAAAAAAAGGAGGAAAAAGTGGATCCAGGAAACTATAAACCAATCAGCTTGACATTAATATCTGGGAAGATCCTAGAAAAGATAATCAAACAGCAGATAGTTATCTAGAAATGAACAAAGCAATCACCAAAAGCCAGCATGAGTTTGTTAAAAATGGATCATACCAGACAAACCTTCTTTGATAAAATGACTAAGTGGATCAGGGAAACACTGAAACGCTATGGATATAGTAGATTTTAGTAAGACATTGGACAAAGTAGACCACAATCTACTTCTTGATAAGCTAGAACAATGTGGGATAGATAGTACAACCACCAGATGCATTTACAATTGGCTGACCCAGTGTTTAGTCCTCAATGGAACTACATCTACATGAAGGGAATCATGCACTGGGGTATCTCAAGGTTCTATTTTTGGGCCAGAGCTCGTCAAACTTTTCATAAATGATCTAGATAAAAGGATAGAAGGAGAGTTTTATCAAATTTGCAGATGACACCAAGTTGGGGGTAATTGCTAACACTTTGGAGGACAGACTCAAGATTCAGAAGGATCTTGACAGACTTGAGCATTGGGTTCTAGCTAACAATGCATTGCAGTGGTTAAAAAAGCAAGGTCCTGCATCTAGGCAGGAAAAAGCAAATGCATAGGTATAGAATAGATGGTATCTGGCTCAACAGTGAGATAACTGTGAGGGATCTGGTGGACCATCACTTAAGTTTGAGCCAGCAGTGTGCTGCAGCTGCCAAAAAAGCTAATTCTAGGCTGCATCAACAGAAGGATAATATCAAGATGACAAGTACTAATACTACTTTATACTGCACTAGTGAGGTCACACTTTGAATACTGCATCCAATTCTAGTCACCACAATACAAAAAATATGCTGAGATCCTACAAAGTGTACAGAGTAAAGTAAGATGGTAAGGGGTCTGCAGGATAAATCATACGAGGAATGGTTAAGGGAACTAGGTATGCTTAGCTTAACAGTGAAAACAATTAGGGGTGACATGAAAGCTGTCTTCTGGAATATGAGGGGCTGCCACAGGGGGGGGATCAAATTATTCTCCAAAGTTCCTAAAGGTAGGACAGGAAGCAATGGGTAGAAGCTTGTTAAAGGGAGATCCTACATGGAACTACAGATAAACTTCCTGACAGTGAGAACCATTACCAATTGAACAGCTTGACTGCCAGAGTTATGGGTGAACCATTTGTCAGGGTTCCTGCCATGGACAGGGGGATGGATTAGAACAGGAGTCCCCAACCCCCAGTCCCTGGACCGGCAACAGGCCGCGGCATACCAGCAACCAGGCAACGTAAACAAATGAAGGCCCATCCGCTGGATGCAGGCAGCATACAAAATCATGCCCCCTCCGGTCCTCGGAAAAATCTTTCTCCACAGAACCGGTCCTTGGTGCCCAAAAGGTTGGGCGCCTCTGGACTAGAAGACCTCCAAGGTCCCTTCCAGCCCTATGATTCTATGATATAAAATCTAGTGTAGTGGTAGGAGAGGCAGGGACGTTGCTAGTGGTGTGCTAATAAATGTATAACAACTTTGCTGGCTCTATTTCTGCAGCCATCACACAAAGCCACCAAAAAGCGGTTTGGGCACTAGGCATCATGGCTTAGATCTGCTCTCAATTGCCTCAGAAAATTTCTGAAAATTCCTCCCTCAAGTCAGTACAAACTAGCTGTACCACACCACTGGATATTGCTCAGCTTGTCATTGTGTATCATGAGGCACTTGCACTCAAGCTATAGCATGTTTCTCTGGCACTTTGTCCCAGAGTGGGGAAATCCATTGAGATCCACAGCAATCCTTTCAATTATTGATGTCAATGTTTTTGTGAATGAAGTTCACAATGAATAACTTGTGTGTATATCTTCTATGGCTGAGGGAATCAATCAAATGAGGCATCCAGAAAAAAAATGAAAAACAATTATTTAACAAATGTTGAAATGATTTTTTTTAAATCTTTAAAAATCACAAGAGATGGGACAGAATGGAATGTGGGCTATGGGAAAAATCCTTGATTGATCAGTCTTTTCTACCACTGAGGTCAGCTAAACTGAAAACAGAATAGAGAAAAGTTAAGGAATGTAGCAGGAAAGCCACCAAAAAGGAATAATTGGCAGTGGGGGTTGGGGGGGGGTGAGCAGCTGGATTGTCATGTTGTTGAGTGATTTCCCTGATTGCTCAGGGGTTGACTTCAGACTGGTCAGCAGAAAAAACCCCAAAGCCCCTGTCACCATCAGACCATTCCCAGCCAGCCAGAGTAGGCACAAGACAAGAGCAGAGGGGAGGAACAGAGTGAGGGAGTTGAGCACAGACAGATCACCATCAGGCACAAGGGTTTGCGACAATGTTCATTCCATCACTCCCTAGGCCTAGCACATCCTGGGATGGCACATCACAGAAAACACTACTTCCAGCACCTTAATCTACCTTAGGTTAGTGGATGTGATAAGTTCAATGGCATGCAGAAATATTCTTCCAAATGTGTAATGGGCAGTCCCCATGTTGGGACAAGGAGGCGGTGTGGATTAACCCAAGGAGTAAATTGACAGAGCAATACATCTCAGCTGGCATCCCATGCTTTCCCTGCACAAAGCAGAAGGCGCCTGATTTTCTACTTATCTACACATTGGGCACTTGATGTGCAGCTAGAGCAAGAGTGTTCAGTATTCTGATCTGGGTTTGGTACCACACGAGGGACACCATTGGCTGTTACATTCCCAGGCACTTCAAGTGTCTCCAGACTGTTTGTGAATGCACTACCAATTGATAATACACAATTTCTTCCCTTCTCCTCTCATTCCCAAACCACGACATCAACTGAACAACTTTAGGTGAATCATATTTTTAATCTAGCAGCTGTTAACCTATGCAAACTCACTTGCTGCTAGGAAACAGTGGCTGCATGTATCTACCAGACACCGCCTATGCATGCCAGTCTTCCTCTGCAGGATTCTGCATAGCTTCCAAAGCTAACTTCTGTTAGCAACCAAGCTTCTTCAGTGCTCAGGATTATCCAAAACAGCACGGTCCCCTGCACTGGAGTGTATGGGTGATCCAATAAGGTGGAGCCATTTGCAAAGGCTTGCCCAGAGTTGGGCCCCATGAAGACTATGCTGGCCAATAGCCACATTCCCTCCCCAGTAGACTAGCATGAAACCTGAGGCCCAGGCAGAGAAGGATATGAATGGCCTCAGTCTACACAAAATTCAATCAGCTCAAGGGGGACTTCTACAGCTTCTTTCAGGAGCATGATGGCCTCCTCCCCTTGCCTAACGACCCCCATTATAAAGTCCAAATTATGAGGAAGATGTGTCTTGTTGAAGCTGGCTATTTTGGGATAACTGCCAGAACATAGGAACATCTTCACTCAGAATTGATCAGAAGTTCTGGAGGACTGCACGATATGGCATACTGACCCCCATGCCATATGCTATGTGATATAGAAATGGTGATATAGGCAATTGTGCAGTGCTATATAGACAACTCCCAGGCAGACTCCCCATTGTTGTTTCATAGTTGTGTAAGGCATGGTAGTTTGGTCAATGACCACAGTGTTCAGCTCAGGCCATGCCTTAAAGGGCTACAGTTGATCAATCTGCTGTTCCCTTTGCTGAGCACATTAAGGGAGCAGGGCTCAATTGCTGAGCTAATAGTATTCGGGTCGTAAACCCGTGCATCTTCATCTCCCTCTCCTAGCAATGGCCGAGGAACTGTCAAACAAAGCAAGTTTCTAATCCAGGCAAATATAATTATTTTTAGTATTAACAAAGAATATGATGCCTTGAAGAGAGATGATCAGCACAAATTAAAGTGTGGTTAGTATATTTTGCTAGGCAAAAAGTGATTTGTTCTAGTTTTATCATGGTAAATGCACTGTGGTTTGTAACATAGTTTATGTGTACAGTTTATTTTATTCAAAAATGTGGTTGAAAGAAACCATAATATTTGAGTATGTACGTCTCTATCTGATAGAAAGCTATTTTCTCTCAAATATACTGCTTGCTAAAGAAAAAAAAAACATCAACTGTTCATTGGCACTATCTGGGCTTCCCAGAGGCTTTTATTAAAGTGAGTGAGTAATAATAATCATAATAATGATACCAGTAAGAGGGGGCAGTAAAAAAAGATGTGAAGGATAATAATACAGGAAGTCCTCGACTTATGACCACAATTGAGCCCAACATTTCTGCTGCTAAGTGAAACATTTGTTAAGTGAATTTGTCCCGTTTTACGACCTTTCTTGCCACAGTTGTTAAATGAATCACTCCAGTTGTTAAGTTAGTAACACAGTTGTTAAGTGAATCTGGTTTCCTTATTGACTTTGCTTGTTAGAAGGTCACAAAAGGACACTGCAACCGTCATAAATATGAGTCACTTGCCAAACATCTGAATTTTGATCATATGATCATAGGGATGCTGCAACAGTCATAAATGTGAAAAAATTGTAATAAATCATTTTTCAGTGTCGTTGTAACTTTGGTCACTAAGTCGAGGAGTATCTGTACATCCGGATGAAACTGAATGTATGGATCAGTTTCAATTAGGGTTTTGCCCAGGATATAATGCTGAATTCACTTTGATTACCTTGATGAATGACCTATGCAAAAAGTAGAGGTAAGAAGTGTGGCCTTCCTAATTCTCAGTGACTTTTAATACCCTCGATAATGGTGTGCTTTGAGACCATCTGATGTGGATATGCAAACAGCACTTTGCACTGTCTCTCTTTCTTGTTGCTGGGTGTGTCCCGAAGATGGTGTATGGATTACTATTTGATATCCAGGTCATTTACCAGTAGTGTCACATGGGTTTTTTTTCTTTTCCCTTTTGCTAAGTGAAACTATTAGGTGGAATCATTTGGAGCACTGGAATGGATTGCCATCAGTGTGTTGGAGAGACATCTTCTCCACTTTGTAACTCTAAGGAGGTTGGTGTTTTGGAAGATAAGGTTCTTCATGGGCAAAATCAGAGTTCTCCAACCTTTTTGGCTTTGCAGACCGGGGGAGGGGACTGTTCTGTGCATGCAGTGCGCAAGTGTGCAGCTCCGTTTGCGCGAGTGGGGATGCACGCACCCACGCACTTGCCCACCACCTCCATAAGTCATTTTTTCACTGCCATTGTAACTTTGAACAGTTACTAAGTGAACCATTGTAAGTCGAGGACCACCTGTAATACTATAACCATACAACATGGGTAAATATACTTAGACGTTACTGTGAGAATTAGGTGTTCAGCAGAGTGATGGCACGAGGGAAAAATCTCTCCCTGTGTCTAGTTGTTTTGGTATGCAATGCCCAATAATGCGCCCTGAGGGAAAGAGTTGAAACAGTTTATGTCCAGGATGTGAGGGGTCTGTAGATATTTTCTCAGCCCTCTTTCTGACCCACGCAATATATAGGTCTTCTATGGAAGGCAAGCCAGTTGCAATTGTTTTTTCTGCAGTCCTACTATCTGTTGGAGTCTGTACCTGTCCTGTGTTTCTGTACCAAACCAGACAGTTATTGAGGTACAAATGACAGACTCAATAATTCCTGTGTAGAACTGTATCAACAGCTCCTGGGCCAGTCTGAACTTCCTGAGTTGACGCAGGAAGAATATTCTTTGTTGGGCCTTTTTAATGATGGTTCTAATGTTATGTGTCCATTTCAAGACCTGGGAGATTATTACAACTCACATTTCTAATTACCACTACCTAACACAGAGATACACATTGAACCCCAATGTAGAAGGGAGATAGGAATCCATATACTGTGTTGTTTTCATGGCTATATTGCATCCAAACAGCAGGTTTGGTCCTTCACTCTTTGGTGATAACCCAATTTTTCAGGGTACAGACAAAATTAAATTTTATTAAAGAGAAGAAAGTTCCTGTGTGGAAATCCTTTTAACTTCAATGTTAACATACAAATAACACTGGAAAAAAATACATTTCTTAATGGCACAACAGCTTCTGACTGAATCAAAAGAGGAAAATGTCTAATGCATTGCTCTCATCAGATCCCTGGTCTTCTACAGATAGGAGTGGTATTCAGATTCTCAATCAATATTAATAAAATAAAATAAAATATCTTTGATTGTAAAAAATATTTTCCAGAGCTTAGTTTAAGTATTTACTGCTGCAAGCTGAATGCCCAATTTTATACATTTTACAAAGCTGTAAACAAGAGATATTAAAGCCTAACTAGCATAAACAGAATACAAAGGTTACACTGGTCTAGTTCTTATCTAAAAATTTTCCTATTCCTCTATAGACTATAGAGACTATCCTTGAATCAGATTCAGCGGAATGTTACCTGGACATTCCATTTTCATCAGATACTGGGGGAGATTTCTGCTCTCTTTTTCCAACTCCCACACCCTTGGTGTACCTTCTTCCTCCTTTTCACCACAGTTCTCCCTGCAGCCTCCAAAAAAACCCCACCCAAAGCTGCTGTCTCCCAAGTAGAGCAGCAGAATGGCAAATCTGCCTTTGATGTCTGGGAGAAAATATGTATTCAGAATGTCTGCAATCTGCTGGATGTGCAGCTGACAGGCTGAAATATGGTAAACAAGTAGGCTTCATAACAAAAGCCCTACAACATTAGTATTCTATTTTGCTTCTTTTGTTTTCTGAAATTTCCTCCGGAGGTCTTACGGCATCTCCATTATTTACATCATTGTGTAAATTAGATTACAAACTGGGGGTAGTATACATGGAGAATTTTGAATTTTGAATCGGCTCAGGTGGTTAGAATTCATCAAGTTAATCACAATACATCCCAAATTGCCCCAATTTCATTTGACTTTCCATTTTGCCTCAAGTTGAAGCTGAGCTGTGATCCCTTAGCAATAAGACATATTTGTATGTAACAATAGGCAGAGCTGTTAGTAACATTCCATGGTCCTGGCAGTCCTATTTTTCAGCTGGTATTCTAGATACCTTTATGATCTCTTGCTGGTATTTTCTGATAATAAGACACAGAATAAAAAGGCTGGAAGGGACTTTAGAGGTCTTCTAGTTCAACCCACTACTTGAGCAGGAGACCTTATACCACTGGTGTCAAACTCGCCATGTCACATGACGTGTTGCGACGTATCGTGACTTATTTTGCATTGCTGGAACTGGGGTGGGCATGGCCTCTGTATGATGCAACCAGCCCGCAGGCTGGCAGATTGATACCCCTGCCTTATACCATTCCAGACCAATGGTTGTCCAATCTTTTCTTGAAACTCTCCAGTGAAGGAGCACCCACAATTTCTGGAGGCAAGCCATTCCACTGATTAATTGTTTTCACTGTCAGGAATGTTTTCTTTAGTTCTAGGTTAGATATAATAATAATAATAATAATAATAATAATAATAATAATAATAATAATAATAATAATAATAATAATAATAATAATAATAATAAAGTTGGAAGGGACCTTGGAGGTCATCTAGTCCAACCCCCTGCTCAGGCAGGAAACCCTATAACATTTCAGACAAATGGCTGTCCAGTCTCTTCTCTCCTTGATTAGTTTCCACCCGTTGCTTCTTGTCCTGCCTTCAGGCACTTTGGAGAATAGCTTGCCTCCCTCTTCTTTTTGACAGCCCCTGAGATATTGGAACACTGCTATCATGTCCCCCCTCGTCCTTCTCTTCACTAAACTAGACATACCCAATTCCAGCAACTGTTCCTTATATGTTTTAGCCTCCAGACCTCTAATCATCTTTGTTGCTCTTCTCTGTACTCTTTCTAGAGTCTCAGCATCTTTTTTACATCGTGGTGACCAAAACTGGATGCAGTATTCCAAGTGTGGCCTTACCAAGGCATTGTAAAGTGGTATTTATACTTCACATGATCTTGATTCTATCCCTCTGTTAACGCAGCCCAGCACTGTGTTGGCTTTTTTGGCAGCTGCAGCACACTACTGGCTCATATCTAAGTGATTGTCCACTAGGACTCCGAGATCCCTCTCACAGTTGCTACTATTGAGCAAGGTACCACCTATACTATACCTGTACATTTGTTTTTTTTGCCTAAATGTAGAACCTTGTCCCCTTGTCCAAATCGTTGATGAAGATGTTGAAGAGCACTGGGCCTAGAACAGAGCCCTGGGGCATCCCACCACACACTTCCCTCCATGTAGATGCAGTTTCATTGAGGACCACATGCTAAGTACAGCCGGTCAGCCAGTTACGAATCCATCTGGTGGTGATGCTGTCTAATCCACATTTTTCTATCTTATCAAGTAGTAGGTTGTGATCTACTTTATCAAATGCCTTACTGAAGTCCAAGTAAATTATATCCACAGCATTTCTCTGGTCCACTAATTTTGTCACTTGGTCAAAGAATGCAATAAGATTTGTCTGGCATGATCTGTTTTTGACAAACCCTTGTTGGCTTTTAGTAATGATTTTGTTTGCCTCTAGGTGTTCGCTGATTCATTGTTTGTTTATCTTTTCCAGAATCTTCCCAGGTATTGAGTCCGCAAGGCTGATAGGTCTGTAGTTTCCTGGATCTATTTTTTCCCTTTTTTGAAGATGGGAACTACATCAGCTCTTTTCCAGTCCTCTGGTAGTTCCCCAGTGCTCCAGGATCTTTGAAAAATATAGTTCAGTGGTTCTGAGATCACATCTGCCAGTTCCTTGAGAATCTTGGGGTGTAATCCATCTGGTCCTGGTGATTTGAACTCGTCTAGGCTGGATAGCTGCTCACTTACCATTTTCTTGCCTATCTTAACTTGTGTTTCTAATCTATTTTTATGGTACTGTTTTTGATATGTTGGACTGTTTTTTCCCTTTGTGTAAAGACAGATGCAAAAAATGAGTTAAATCTTCCACTCATTACTCCTTGTCCTACCTTCAGATGTTTTGGAGAATAAATTGACCCCCTCATCTCTGTGATAGCCCCTCAAGTACTGGAAGACAGTTATCTTGTCGCCACTAGAGTAGGCATACCTAGTTCCCTCAATCGTTCAACATATGTTTTAGCCTCCAGTCCCCTAACCATCTTTGTTGCTCTTTTCTCTACTCTTTCTAGGGTTTCAGCATCTTTTTTAGTATTGTGGTGACCAGAACTGGACATATGTTCTGAGTGTGATTTCTTCAGTATAAATCAATGAAAGTTAATCTCAGTCCCTTTGTTTTTTTCAAGCCCCCCCCCCAACTGCAGAAAATGAAAAAATAGTATAGATAGATAGATAACCTTTATTGTTATTTTTTTTACTGTGGGCACAATGGCACACATTAAAAATGAAATTTAGTTGCTTGCTCTCCAAGTGTACACATACACAACACACATTTAAACATACTATATACAACATATGTATAGACCTACACCCTTATATATAAATAACATATATATATATATATATATATTAATCACTGTCCATCTTGAATACATAACGGAAGGAAGAAGCTTTAGAATTCACAAGGTTAATACTGTATGGAACAAAACTGTGACTGAATCTGGATGTTCTGCTTCTGATACCACAAAGCCTCCTCCCAGAAGGTAACAAGGAAACCAGGTTGTGAAGAGGATGTGGTGTCCCACACAATCTTGCAGACCCTGCTCAAGCAAGACTTATGTGCTATGTCCTGGATGGAAGGGAGGGAACTGCCAATAATCTTTTCAGCCATCCTCACCACTCTCTGCACTGCCTTTCTGTCTGAAGCAGTGATGCTTCAAAACCAGACTGTGATACTGTATGACAGGATGCTCTCGATTGTCCCTCTATAGAAAGTGGTAAGGACAGGGGAAGAAAGATGTGCTTTTCTCATGCGATGCAGAAAATGCAGGCGCTGCTGTGCCCGCTTCACCAGTGTCTCGCTGTTGAGCGACCTAGCCAGCCTACTTGTTAACTGCACACCCAGGAATTTGATGCTGCTAACCATCTCCACAGGTGAATCATTGATGCACAGAGAAGTGTGGCTGTGCCTGCCTTTTCTGAAATCAACAATGATCTCTTTGTTTTTTCCAATGTTTAAAACTAGGCTGTTTTCCTTACACCAGTTCACCAAACCTTCAACCTCCTTGCAGTAAGCACCCTCATTGTCATCTTGAATAAGGCCCACTATTGTTGTATCATCCGCAAACTTCACAATATATTTGGTGGCAAACCTAGCACAATAGTCATGGCAGAGCTATTGTTGTGGGGGGTCTCTGCTTTGTGGCATTCATGCATCCTACTTCATTTTCAGGGTTAATTAATCAGCCTTCCTGGAGCTGACATTTGTTATTCCATATCCTGGTTTCTGGAATGATTCAGAAGAAGTATTGTATGGCAACAGGCGAAAGGCTGCTTCATTTATCCAGCTGCAGCTATTGGCTCTTTGGCTGCTCCTAAGCTACTAGAGGAAAATATTTCTTTTCTCCAGTGGGTAAAAAAAACAATTACTGAACTGGATATGATTGAATAGAGCTGAAAGATGGAGTATTCTTGTCCCTTCACAGCTTTGATTTGTCACCTCTTATAGCACCATTTAGCTTTTTCTATAATGTTTTATAGTCAGCTTGAATTTTCTCTTCACTTTAATATGCTCTCACTTGTTTAATTTTCCTATTGACCTACTTAGGAAGAAACTATTAAAATCTTGCTAATTCTTACTTTAAGTTTAAAAGGTAATCTTGACATAAGATTTGAAGGGCAGCCTATGAATATTTTAGAAATCTTCATTGCTTGACAAGTCTAGACAATAGTTCTTTGAAAATGACTTTGACAGACTTTTTCATCTTTTGATATGAAGGATGAGATATTGTATTTTTAAAATTATACTCTCTTTATGTTTCAAAGGTTTTATTACAGTTATACTTTGAATAGCAACAGTAATGTTTGCCAATGAAAATTGCCTACTTAACTGAAGAGGACACAAAGCTTTATACATTTCTTAATCTTATTTATTGTAAGGGTCTCTTTAAAATTACTTTTATTTGCCTTTACCCGAGTATTGCCACTGCCATCCGCCAGTGAATTGCCTATCGGTTCAAGGACTTTATGCAAACAAAATATGCTAATTCTACTGCCAGCTGTACTTAGAACTGCTGCCACAAAAATGTGACATACAGTAGTGCTACCGTTAAATGGGGGCATAAAAGATAAAAAAAAAGTGCAAGGATAATAGCTTGTGGGAGACAAAGACGGAAGACTGCATGAGAGTTCTGTTTATCTACCAAACTCTATGTGTCTTGTCCACCTGCAAAGGCAAAACTGGATTTTCTTTAAGCTTGGCAATTTATTTATTTATTTATTTATTTAATTTAATTTATATGCCGCCCTTCTCCCAACGGGACTCAGGGCGGCGCACAACATATTTAAAACAAAACATAAATACATTCCCCCCCCCAATAAAACCGAATTAAATCAAATTTTAAAGTTGTGTCTCTGTCAAATTGCTAAAAAATAAACCCCATATAAAATCCTCCCTAGGTCAGGTCCGCTTGCT
>NW_015386469.1:588435-607524 GCF_001527695.2 Protobothrops mucrosquamatus
AGCCAGGTATATAATCAACAAGCCCACTTGCACCCCTTTCCCCCACTTCACAAAGAGCGACTCCACGCCGTCTATCTGAGGCACAGTGGTCTCCCTTGGACAAAGGTCCTCCCTTATTATGGCCGCTACCCCCCCGCCCCTACCCCGGGTCCTTGGCCGATGGAATGCCTGAAAACCCGGCGGGCAGATGTCAACTAGTAGAACTCCACCTTCTACGCCCAGCCAGGTCTCAGTAATACCTAGCCCCAACCTCTCTCTATTTCGAAAGGAAGCCATAGCTTCAGGGCATTGCTTATGGCCCACAGTGCTGCCACAAAACCATCTTGCTATCCAAATAGCATTATCCCCTTATTTCAATGGGAACATCTGAAAAAGTAGGGTTGGAGAAGGGAAAATCTTGCAATATAGCATTACAAATTGAAACTAGATCTCCTGAAATAATCCTTGAGCTCTGAAGTCAAAAATCCTGTTCTAGTTATCACAAAGAAAACCTTCCAGACTGGAGCTTTAGGAGATGACATAAGATGGCCCTGGGAGACAAAGAGCAGATTCCAGCAATGGAGCTTTTAGAGCAAGTACTGGGCAGGTCTGCTCTATATTGAGAGAAAACTGTCATTAAAAACGTGGCCAAGGGATGGCCAGATTTGGCTCTGCCTAGGATGGGTTCCATTACTAGGACAGGGAACAGACACTCCTGTTGGGGGACATATTTTGGGAAGCCCTTGCCTAAGGAATGTAGAAAAAGAGATGCCAAATATGCACCTGCTCTCCAGCAAAATCATACAGGGGGTGATGATGGAAAGAGATGGAATTTGGTGGCAAAATAGGCTCTTTTCAATTCAGGAGGACTTCTGCTGGCATTGTTTCTGAAAGCACACCTGGTATTGTTGTGAAATTGCCTCATTGTTCCAATGCAATACCTTGGGGTTTGTTTTATTAATTCAGAGCAGGAGATGTAAGATAAGCTTTGCATGGCTTAGATGCTTTGCTTTCTTGGTCACCTGAGGAAATGAGCAGAGATGGGTTTATTCAGGAAAAGGCCAGGAACAGAGAAATCTCTGTAAAAAGGACACTGTTGAAAAAAAATTGAACATAAGTCTCAATGTTCTATATAATACAAGTAGTCCTCACTTACCAACCACTCATTCAGCAACTGTTCAAAGTTGCAATGGTGCTGAATGAGTGCATTTACAACCAGTCCTCAAAGTTCCAGCCACTCCAGTGCTCCTGCAGCCATGTGCTCACAATTCGGAGACTAGGCAACCACTCCACTTACTGTATGAAGGTTGCAGCATCCTATAATCGCTATTTGCAACCTTCTCTGCTATCTTCCCACAAGCAAAGTCAATGGAGAAGCCATCAGGGAAAGTTGCACGTTGCGCTGGTCAATCCCCTCTGCTTCCTGTGTGCTGTGTTACGCCTTCCCGTCCCTCGGTCCCCCTGCACACCAACCTTCCCTCAACCTCCCTGGGCTCACAGAGACCCTCACCTTCTTTCCCTTGGCCTTCCTGCACTCACTCCAATTTGTATCCTCCTTTCCTTGGCCTGTCTGTGTTTACACTAACCCCTCAACCTCCCTATGATTGTACTAACCCAGATTCTCCTTCCCTTAGCCTTCTTGCTCATGTCACAGGGCTTTTCTTCTTAATCTTTGAATTTTAAACCTCACATAGCTTTTATCTTCTGTTATTGGGTGTTTTATTAGTTTTGTTATGCAAAGAGGTACAGGCCATTCTTGCTTAACAACCACGATTGGGATCATTCATTCCGTCACTAAATGATGCAGTTGTTAACCAAAAAAAATCATGTGATCGCATCTTGCAGTTTTACTGCCAGCTTCTCCACCGATTCTGCTTGTTCGAAAGCTGGCTGTGAAACATGCAAATGACAATGATGTGACCACGGGATGCTGTGTCAGTTGTAACTGCAAGGACTGGTCATAAAATCTCAGCACCATTGTAATTTTTAATGGTTACTAAACAGGGCAGTCATTAAGCAATACTTCTAATGAAATCTTTACAAAACGTGAAACAGAGGAAAGTGTGCTAGAAATATGAATCTCATTTAAATTCCAGCCAAAGTATCAACAATAGCAGCAATTGTCCAATGAGTCTGAAGTCAGCTTTAATCTCTTTGTATACAGTCAGTTTTTAAGCCCACAAACTGTTGGAATTTCTCCATTGCTGAAGCAGACACATCTTTAGCTCCTAACTTTTCCCTACATGTTATACTTTAGATTAGATGGATTTCTAGCTTTTCAATGTTGTTCCATTCCAAAATGACTCTGAGCAGCATACAAGGCAAAAAACATAATGTATTAAAAGCAAACAAAACAGACAATAAACAAAAAAGAACAACTACATTTTATCCCATCAGCATTCAGATCAGCTCTCTGAACTTGCAGAAATCTGCCAATATTTTCGTGAGTTGGAAGAGAATACTTAACCTTGCTGTGTGTTCCACTTTTCCTCTGTATAATCCAAGGGTCTGAATGAGATGGTATTCCTGCTTCTGAGCTGCTGGCATTCTGGCATCGGACCCTCCAATTAAGCTTCAAGGTCCTACTGTTGGCAAATGGGCAACAATGATACCGTGCAGGGGTGAACAATTTGAGATCACATGCAACAACTGAACCTGTTTTGGTAGCTCTCAGGCTATCTGATCAAAATTGTCACTGCATGATGTTTTGCACATTTGAGGGGAGGGGAGAAGCCCTGGAAAACTGTAATGTAAGAAATAAAATACATTTAACATTATTTTTAAATGAAAAGTAAATCTGAGCTGATATAAACAACTTTGGTCCTTTCCATAATAGCCTGCATAATTTCTAAGTGACCCAACCAATATTAGGAATCTGATTCATGAAATTCAATGTAGAGAAAAGTAAGGTTTTACACTCAGACAAGAAAAATCAAAGATACAGATTAGGTGAAACATAAGAGTGGGACAGAATCAAGATCACATGAAGTATTAGTATCACTTCATAAAAACCGTAGTTAGACCAGACTTAGAATATTGCATCCAATTTTGATCACCACAATATAAAAGAGTGGAAAGAATTCAGAAAAGAGGAACAAAGATGATTAGGGGGCTGGAGGCTAAAGCACATAAAGAAAGATTGCAGGAATTAGGTATGTCTAGTCTAATGAAAAGAAGGACTAGGGGTGACATGATTGCAGTGTTCCAATATTTGAGGGGTTGTCACAAAGAAGAGAGAGTCAATTTATTTTCCAAAGCACCAGAAGGCAAGACAAGAAGCAATGGATGGAAACTAATCAAGGAGAGAAACAACCTAGAACTAAGGAGAAATTTCCTGACAGTGAGAACAACTAACCAGGGGAACGGCTTATCTTCAGAAGTTGTGGGTGCTCCAACACTGGAGGCTTTTAAGAAGAGACTGGACAGACTGTCTGGAATAGTATAGAGTCTCCTGCTTGCGCAGGGGATTGAACTAGAAGACCCCCAAGATCCATTCCAATTAGGTTATTCTGTTATTGTGTTATCTGTTAATAATGGACTGTTTTTCCTTAAGACAATTCAGCATTTTTTAACACAGTCACTTACCATTTTATATAAGAATTACAGCATCCTAAAGTAGAGATGAGTAATGCCTCAATTTTAATGTTGAGAAAGCTGCTTCTGTAGGTGGCCCTATAATTAGCATGTACCAGGTGCAATGCAAGAAGATTTAATAAAGTTTTGAATCTCTGCCATATAAAAATCAAGTCTCTTTTAAGTCATGCTCAAGTCCTGCTGAAGTCACAGGTACATCGATATAATATCCTTGGAATTGAAAAATGGCTTGCCATTGAAGCATTCTGGAATGTTTCTTCTACTTATCTGAAAGATTTTCTTTCAAGACCTAACTTTCCCAGCTTAGCAAAGTCAGCCACTGGGACAACCTTCAGCAGCATCCAGACAATTACTTTGCGCTCACACTGAAGTCTCCTGGCTAAAGTAGCATCGCCATACACTAAATAAATAAACTGTGACAACCTACACTAATGCCAAGAGGAAAGCTGTTTACTTGTAACTTATCCTTCTTTTGAAATACTCTTCAGTAGGCAAAGCAGAAATTGTTCTTGGAGGCTCACTGCAATCTGTCAAACTTTCATCTAGGTCATTTAATTTCATCTCGGAATCACATATGTGATATGGGTAAACAAATACATTAATAAAATATTTCTGTGTTGTTCCTTAACATTACATTCTTCTTAGATTTGTAGGGTATTTGGTTTAAGTGCCTCCTGCTGACTCATTCAGGTTTCAGATTTTGTGAGACAAAATACAGGGCTTTTGTGATTGTTAGAAGAGTGGGCTATGTCGATGCTAATTGTCATAACAATGCTATTTCATGTTTTATAGAGATATAGTGTTGGATTATTCATCAGCTTAACATTACTCATCAAGCTACCCTTCAAACACAAGTAACATAGGCTGTTTTTTCTAATGAATTATGTGACGTTGTCAAACCTATGGAAAAAAATGCCAAAAAATGTTCAAGACACTCCCTGATTATACTTGAGGTCAGATGGAGATGGTATTGCTATTTAAGCTTCCTGATATGACTGGGGGTTTTCCTCACTTTTTAAAATCTTGGTATGCTTACAGCAATTACAGACTTTTTCCTAGATGCTTCTTCCCAAGTGCTTCCTAGAATAGGCTGTGGCCACACAGTGTCCCAAACAAAATGTTACATTTGGCCTGCTTTTGGCTTCTTAGGCCGACTATTTTTATTCCTTCTATTCTAAGACTGAGAGGACTTGTCAAGAACAAATACAGCGTATGCTGAAATGAAGGATATGTTTAAAATAAAGATACCTATAAATAGGATTAGTTTCTGAAAAAGAGTATTTATACAGAAAGAGTTGGAAAAGTGAAAAATTCATCAAAATGTGTTGGAAAGAGACTTTACAGTGCAGTCCTCTTCAGAAGCAGACTCCATTGTGTTTCACAGAAGGTCATTCCAAGTTAAATGGTTAAAGAATTGTAACTTAATGGTATTACAGTCATTAAAATGTAATTTCTAAAACTTAATTTTAATTATAGTACAATGCACATGCACAATTACTCAGAAGTGAGTTTACTACATCCCAATAAGCTTACACACAGATCACTTATTTATTAAACAAATTTATATAGGAGACTCTGGGCGGTTTACAAATTTTTAAAAATCCACCATATAATAAAACCCATTTAAGAAATTCACCCACCCCCATGGCAGCAATAATGCAATCAAATCAGCCATTTGGAGGTTCCCTCTCCATTTGTAATTCCCAGGCCCACTGACGAAAAAATGTTTTAGGACCTTTCAGAAAAGCAACAGGATAGAGGTCAACCATACCTCAGAAGGAATGATGTTCCATAAAGGGGCCATCACTGAGAAAGCTCTTTTCGTGGTCCCACCAAGTGATTTCAGCTATCTAGTTTTCGTGGTCCCACCAAGTGATTTCAGCTATGTGTCTACAAATAGGGAGAAATTAATGCCAATTTTGCAACAATAATTTTTGGAAGAGTTCTTTATTCAGTATAGGAGCCACCAATCAGTACAAAATTAATGAATGTGCGGAACTGAAGAGCAATAGACTGGAGTTGTGGCTGTCCAGACAGGTTTGTTTTTCTGCTTGAGCGTGGGAGTAATGTGTTTGCAACGCAAAGTCTGCATACTCAAGAGCTGCAGCATGTACCTTTTCAAAAAAAAATCTTTCATCTTCCTATTTTCATTGAGCTAAGAAGGTTTTGCAGGAAAGACCAAGTAACTTTTAAAATGTTTCTTTATACATGGTCAAGGGGAGGAGAAATTGTGAATGCTATTTGATCCTACTAAATGCTTCAGCTGAACATCTCTAGAGGTGACTTTTTTTCCCAGAGGGACAAAACTCCTATGATGCTGCTACAGAAACGTTACATGAAAGCTTAAATAATGCCTTCTTCACATCTAAAAGAGAAATACTCTTTTGTATTTGGTCCTCTTAAAGTATTCTTCCATTGCCATCCCAGTTGCTTAGAGCAAAGGCTTTTAAACTTCAAAATTTTATGGACTGAGGAACCAGCTAGTTAAAAACAACTGTCAGAAAATGGCAAATATAACATTTTTTTTTCTGGTAGAACAACTTTAACCCCCCTTTTTTTAGATGGACACTCTAGCTCGATTTGAGAGAGCCAGTTTGATGCAGTGGTTAAGACATTAGGATAGAAACCAGCAGACTGTGAGTCCTAGTCCTGCCTTGGGTAAAAAAACAGCTGGGTAACCTTGGGCCAGTCATTTTCTTTAAGCCCTAGGAAGGAGGCAATGGCAAACCACTTCTAAGAAACCTTGCCAAAAAAACCTGCAGGGACTTGTCCATGCAGTCATCAGGAGTCAAGACTGATTGGAAGGCAGCCCCCCCCAGCTGCATTTTAGTGAATTCCCCCCCCCCCACCTTCGCAGAGAACACCTTCAATTTCTCAGTTTGAAAAACTCTGTCTTAGAGCACCCAAACAATACCCAGCCATTGCTAAATTGGTAGAGCCTATTCCGATTATTGTTATATTAGCCCAAGAAAGATTGGATGACTAAAATCTTTTGCATGTTACTTGCAGGGATCCTACTTAGGCACTCAACGCCTGTATGTCACATTCTCTCATACCTGCCTAGGATCCCATCTTCATGTTCTCCTAACTGCAGCATAAAGATATTCACTGATCATATATAGAGGGCACATACTTATTAGATCATCTTCATCTTTGGAAGCTTATACTTGTACTCACTTGTTCAAGTTTCAAAATATGTAGCATTTTCTGTCTTCTTCCAATGCAAGTCTTGCTGGGTGAATGATCTGCAGTGCTTCATTAACTATTGGGGCAATGAGTGGCTGGGACATGCCCAGTTGCCTGTGTAATTCTGATCAAACATTATGCACTCTCCTGGTATACATGGATGTTGTGGTATTCTAGACAAGAAGTGGCCCTCTTTTGAAACATATAATTAGCAGTCTGGCACTGGGATAATTAAACAGGAAAGAGATTTTCATAGTCTAGATTCTGTTTCTGCACTGCAGGTTTTCTGCTGTTTCTGCTGATAAGGATGTTTCCACGGTTCTATTTTTTATTGGTGTTATGACACTAGGGAAACATCATGTTGCCTATCACAGATGTTCCCTTGCACCATGTATTGGTCTGAGGATATTCAGAATCTTTGATGAAATTGATAGGCAGCGCTGGATGAAATGGGCTACCAGAGGAATCCATCAGTTCATTTTTTGTATTCAAATTGTAAAAAGCTACCGGTTTTATCACTGGGGCAAAATAGAGCTTGACTGTGGGAAGAGCACAAATTGTACCAGGGATGGGAGGAATGCATGATAATGTGGGCCAGGTACAGGTGAAAAATCTAGTTGTAAATTCCCACCATACAAGAGAATAGTGGAGAGAGTACAATTTTATTTTAAATTACTGAAAGAGGAGGGGGAAGATTGTCTGGTCTTTCTGAAACTATCTAAATCATATATAGCTCCTTTTGCCTGTATTTATACTGAATCACTGCAGATTCCATGTACTGTTCTGTACAGAAAGTACTTTGTATTCTTTATGTCATCATTCAGGACTGCTTCTGATTTATGACAACTTCCCATCTGATAAATAGTTCTTGTAATCTGCCTGAAAGTCTTGCAAAGAAGCCTTCCGAAGTATCACAGGACTGGGCCTTAATACCATAAATCAGGGTGGATAATAATCGATGATTTTAAAAAATCAGATTTTTTTTATTTAAATCGGATTTTTTTATTTTTATCAAATTTATTTTAATGAAATGCTTTTGGAATAAAAATCTATCTAAATATAGTTTTCTGTTTAAGATACATTAGTAATTTAGTTTATTCAGCATAAAATGGAGCTTAGTTATGTAGCATGAGGCTGTATATTCTGCACTATTTACATTTTTGGTAAACTCAAGCAATGAATCCAAGCTCTGCAAGCTGAAATAACATGCACTGCATTGATGCATTCACACAATTTCACAGTAACCATGAGATAAATCATAAAACAAAGTTCAGGAATATTCCTTTATCCTATTGTTTTGCAAATCTATGTACACTACAGTTAGAACAATTAACCAGTGGAACAACCTGCCTCCAGAAGCGGTGAATGCTCCAACACTGGAAGTTTTTAAGAAGAGACTGGAGAGCCATTTGTCCGAAATGGTATAGGGTTACCTGCCTGAGCAGGGGGTTGGACTAGATGACCTCCAAGCTCCCTTCCAACTTTATTATTATTATTATTATTATTATTATTATTATTATTATTATTATTATTATTATTATTATTATTACTACTACTACTACTACTACTACTACTTCTACTACTACTACCAATACTACTACTACTACTACTACTACTACTACTACTACTACTACTACTACTACTAACTGTATGATTGTTTGAAGAGAAATGCATCTGTACCAGGCTGTTTTAATTAAATAAAATAATTTGAGTAGTTCTCCAACTATGTGTGATTAACCTATTAACCTAAAATCGTTTCTGATATTGCTGTATTACTAACCTGACAGCTTACTATTCTAAACCTTCATTTTGTTTGCAAATAATAATATTAAGGGTTCTAACTACCAGCAAGAATGAGTCCCTACATTTAAAGAGCACCTGTCATTTTAGATCCATCATGACAGCGTCTGTTAGCGGGCATCCACTTCATGCTGCCTGCCACATCCCTCACCTTGTTGTGTTACTGCCGCATCACCAGTCGTCTCATTAAAGTGAATAGGACTGTCGGTGAGTCAATAGCGGGTCAGAGAGGAGCCGCTGCAGGACAGAGATGACAGTTGCTCTTTAAAAATGGATTTAAATTGAGTTGATTTAAATCAAGCCTTTTTTACTAGTGATTTAAATTGAGTTGATTTAAATCAACTTGATTTAAATCAAATCCAATCTGCCATAAATCAGTGATATCTGCAGCTGATTAATTCAGAGCCAGTGTTTCTTAGTCCTGAAAAAGTTAGCTTTAAAAGCTAACATTTTGTTTTCTGATCATACATTCTATTTTCCCCAATGTGCTTGTTATTTTATTGGTTCATATTGGTTCATGTTGGTGCCCATTTTAAAATTATTTTTATACGATTTTTTAAAAAATGGATCTTTTATGTTGACGTTGGAAATTACTTTCCACATTTTGATTATGTGCCACCAAATTGCTATTGACTTTTAGAAACCACATACATTTTCCAAGATGATCTACCCCCAACTTGGCCCTTTAGATCTTCCAATAATGCACCCTTCACTTCTGCAGCTGAATTTATCACCTTGCTGTTAATTGTCCTCTTCTCTTCCCTCCATTTCTCTCAGCTTTTTGGACTTTTTAAGGAAGTTGATTTTTTACATTATGTGCCCAAAATATAAACATTTGAGGCTGGTAATTTGTACTTCAAGTGAGAACTCTGGATTGATTTGTTGTATGATCCAATTTTTTTTTCTTGTAGTGTTTTTAAGAGCCTTTTCCAACACCAAATCTCAAAAGCTTCAATACTATTTCTATCCTGCTTCTCTGAAGTCCATAGAAAGTCATAGGAAAACCACTGCCTGTACAATTCTGATTTTTGTAGATATAGACGTATCATGGCATCAGAATATCTTTTCCATGGCTGTCCTACTATGTATCAGTCTATTGGTTCCTTTAATATTGAAGGTTAATTCTAAAAGATGGAAGCAACCCACAACTTGTCAATCTTAAGGCTGGTTGCCGTAACTGGGAGGTCCCCAACCTTTTTGCTTCTGTAGACTGATGGCAGCTTCAGTGGCAGGTGGAGGAGTGGTTTCGCACGCGCAACTTAAATCCCATGCATGCACAAATTGCACACTGATCCGCTGCTTCAGTGGCCCAGTTCCCAACAGGCTGTGGCTCAGTAGTGGGCCATAGCTGTAACTATTGTCATTCGTTCGTTGTTCGTTATATTTAATGGTAGTCCCTTTTTTATTATTATGGTCCTTGACTTTCCTTACTAAAGTTTGTACTTACATTTTTCCATTATCAGAATAGTGCCATCAACACAGCACAAGTTATTGATTTTCATTGGAGGAAAAAAACATGAATTGGTTTTTTTTCAAATCCAAGTTCATCTTCTACAAATCTAGCCACTATCAATATATATTCAGCATAAAGACTGAATAAATAAGAAGACAGTATACAGCTTTGTTTCACTTTTTTGCTATGTCTAGACAATGGCTTCCAGGTTTTGCATGAGGATGGTGAGATGTTCTGGGATCCCCCTTTTCCTAAGCTTGATGTGGTTGACACATTGAAAGGCCTTTATACTTGGTGAAATACATACTGGATTCTTTTTGGTATTCCTTGGTTTTCTCATGGGTCATATATGCATGGGTCAGCATTCTCAGCCTTTTCTAAAATCAGCTTAAACATCTGGCATTTCCCTTTCCATGTAGGGCTCTAATCTGCATTCCATGTTTCTAAGTATTAATTTGCTAGCATGTTAAATTAAAGCTACTTTATGATAGTCTGCACATTTTGTTAATTCTTCTTCCTTTGGCATTGGTAGACTGACCTCTTCCAATGTTGACCATTATATCATTCCTAAGATTTGCTGGCACAGTTTGGTTAGAACTTTTACTGATACATTTTCTATTACTTATATTTCTGTAGATATTCCATCAGTTCTTATAATCTTTTAATCTCGTAATAACTAGAGGATTGATCTAACTTCAGCATTTAGGACAATAGGTTAATGTAAAAAAACTTTTAAGTTATGCTTGAGGTTGACATTTCTGTTGTACAGAATTTCAGTGTATTCCTTCCATCTCTATGATCTTGAAATCAATTACTATTTGTCCATTGGTCTCCTTTAGTGTAACAAATTGAGGTTGGACCCTTCCCCTTCTGAATTCAGAGATCTTTTGGAAATCTTTCCTTACTTTTATATTAGTTTCATATCTTTAGAGATGTCATAATGCTGATCCTTGTGTCTTTTTTCTTGGCTTTAGCTTCTTGTCTCAGCAGTTTCCGCTGTCTATTCTGAGGGTTTGTTTTCTTTTGTTTTTTGGTGGTTGACAAGTCTCTTTTCTTGTTCATCCTTTAATTTCACTTCACAGTTCCTCTATTTCCCTACAGTGAGATTCAGGACTTCAATGCGGTCCATGATTATCTCTCTGAAAATGGTGGATATCTGGTGAAGATCATGTCACGAAGACTGTCTTGTTCTTCTTTGCCTTGACTTGGAACTTGCACACGAGTAATTTATGATCTGGGGCTTATAAACTTAGGGTGCTATTTTTATGATTATTATATCATGTGATTTGCTATGCAGCACCTTTTTGCTTAACAAAAATGTTGAATCAAAATTGTTATTATTTACATATAAGTCAAATCAATTGTAAGCTTTGGGCACTCTAGTTTTAGTGTCTTTTAAAAATTATAATAACTGAAATGCAAATCAGAAACATGTTTCAAATGACTGCAATCTAATACATGTGTGCATGGACATACAATTAGTATACATTTAGTTTTAAAGAAACAAGCATAGGATCAGTCTCTATGACAATCTTTATCAGACTACATAGATGTAGAGGTTTCTATTAAAAATGCTTTCTTGAAAACATGCCCTATTTTTTGGTAAATCTTTCATAAAACTGGCATATGGTATCAGGGAGAAGGCAATGTTTTTAAGAAACTCTTTGATGTTGTTTGCATGGAAATCCAGCACGATTCCAATTTATTTGCTGTCATCTTGTTCTCCTTTTCACATGAATAAATGTTAAACCAAAGAAGTTTTTTTTTATCATCAGGTATGTTGGATGGAAATCTTCAAACAATTGAGCATTCAGTAAAAATACTTCAACTATAAGTATAAACTTTATTGTAGGCCAATGAATGAAGTTTCTCCATAGAAGAGGTGAATTTTGAAACTTAAGTCTCCTGAAGAGAAACTTCATTCCACTCATAAATTTATTTATACTTTGAAGCATTTTGCTGAATGCTCAATAGTTTAAAGATTTCCATCAAACATATTCCATCAAACATGGCATCTTACTTCATGGTGTTGTGGGAATAATGATTATAATTTAATCAGCTCAGCATGTCCCTGTGCAGCATTGTTTCCACAATATGCTAATGTCAATTTCTAATTATACTCAGCCAACAGCTGTTAGAAACTTCAAGCCATCTGTAGTATAGGAGCAGCATTACTTTTAAGGTGACTATGGAAGCAGTGCAGTTCTTCCTCAATGATAGATCACTGAAGAAGCACAACATAATAGCCACAGTATCAGTAACCAGTACTGTTATTAGTATCAAAAGTTACCATCACCAGTCAGAAGTCTTAAAGGAAGCCACTATTTGACTTTCCTTCATCTGTTTGGCCCTCCCCGGTAGGATCTGTAACTATATGAACGGGCAAATCCATCCAAGGTATTTTCATTAGTTGAGTTCAAGAACTGATACCAAACTATGTATAGAAGAGTGGAAAAAAGCTACAGTTAATTAAACCAAGCTGTTAGTAAAGCCCAGATTTTGAAAAGAACTTATATTGGTACCTTTTGACTTGATTTAGTATTTGAACAATATTTCCTTGAAACCTCAACCACCCACTTTGCTTTTCCCAATCTAAACTACAATTTAATGGCAGTTTGGACTCATAGGCTTAGGAGCATTTACAGAAAATATATTAATCCCAAAGTAAACAAATTTTAAACAGCCTCAAATGTTGAAAATACCTTGGAATAATAATGTTGATAAAAATCAAGACAGATAACGTATTTCATTGCAATGAATGGTTTTATAAGATTCTGTAAAATGCCACGTGAAAAGATTGCTTCAAGAGAGCAAAAGACCATTAGAAGAGATATGTAGCAGATTCATGATTTTTAAGACAAATTTTAATATTAAATACATTCTTTACAATATGACCATTGCTTATTCAAGTTTTGTACCAAGAGACATATTCCAACATACTCCAGCTTTGCTCAGATGTGAGTCTGTAAGCTAAGAAAACATTTTTGTGCCGGTAGGCTGGTTTCTCAGTGGTAGATACTTCATGCTTTGCCATGACATTTATGCGTGGGCTTCTTATATTTACTTGCTGGAAAAAAATCCTCTCTGGAAAAGAGTTGCTGCCAGAAAGAATAGCATGCTTTGCAAGCAAGTCTTTTTCGGAATAGGAGCAGGGCCAATCAGCACAAGATGCTTTGACTTCAAAGATGTTCAATGAAATCATTTATGAACAATCCATGTAGAAATTATCTGTGTAAGCTACACTGAGGCAAAGAACAGGGTTGTACAAGACCACTGTTTTATGTGTTGTATTCCAGAGCAGTTTATGTAAAGTATGTAACAACTTTATACTATAACTGGAACCCTCACTTTCCCATTCTGCTGTTCCTTATAATAGCAAAATCTGCCACCTCAGCTACTGCATTTCATTTGGCTCAGGGGTGGCCCTTTTCTGATTATGATTGAATAAAGAACTGACGGTCCCTTGCTAGTCCTACATAACATTGATTCTGCAGCTTTGTTTGTATTTTAGTTATGGATAAGCACTAAGTCAGTTACTAGTTCTTAAGTTATCCAAAATCCAGAATTAGCTTTCTGGAATAGCAAAACAACTTTCAGATTCTCCACCTTTACTTTTGTTCCTTCAGATGTCTCCTACTTTTTGACCGATGATCCCAAATTTGGAGTTGAGTCTAATTTAGACCAGAAACAAATTATAAACAAGGTCCAAAGCTAAATTTTGATATTTGGAAATGTCCATGGCTTTCTTGGTTTCTTGCAATAACAGTTTTGCCAATACTAAAAATAAATCAGAAAAGTAAAAAAAGATCCAGAACATTTCTCTTCGGAATTCAGATTGTATAAATTTATGACAGCCCTTCTCACTTTCAAAACTGTTTATATTTGAAAGGTACAATATCATTCCTCTATAGCTTTCTGTAGCAGTCTAATTTGTCAACTTTCATATGTGGTTGTTTTTGGACAGATATGCTATGAGTGCTACAGCAACTCCTACATAAATGCCTGTTCCAATGGTGATGGATAGCACAGCCAAGAAAAGAGCTCTCCGTGAACTGGAGCTTGCTTGGTGGAAATCCCCTTTAGCAATGGCTTTGTTTGTCTGCAAGAATGGATAAGGTTTGCATTAGTGAGTGTGGATATGGCAGTCACTTAACAGGAAATAACATGAAGAAATTTGAAAAAAGTATATAAGATTTGGGGTTTTAATGGCCATTATTTTGTCTGAAACACACATTTTTTTCTGCAATTCATGGATAAAACTGTCTTTCATGTACTTCATGTACTTTTCTTATTTATCACCCCCCTCCAATACAATTACTATTAAAATCACCATCATTCCACATTTCCAGAATCAAAAAGGCCACTATTATTATCAAATAGCAATAGAAAAGCCCACAGAGACCACAGTATAGTGGACATGAGTCCATGAATTTAAAATTTACAGTTTATCCCAATAGAATACAATTGTAGATATCCTTTGGATAGCACTTTATGGCTAAGTTAGAGACATTTGTGATTAGGGCCTTTCTTTTTCCCATAGTAGCAACTTGGTTGAAATTACAGGACTACAGAACAGGACTAACATTTTTATCCTATACTATTTGATTAACAGAAATCATTGTTCTGAAATTGGCATTGTTAAAAAAAGTATGATTCCAAAAGGAAGTGATTTTCCTTAAAATATATTATAGTCACTAGAAAACCCTTGTGCACTTTTTTGCATAAAACAGAAAAAGTGAACTTATGATTTATAATTTTGATGACTAGACAGGATAAATTATAGAAAGAAAAGAGTCATGTTACAACAGCTTAGAATAAAAGGTGAATTTATAATTGCACTTATAACTACTGTAAAAAAAATCAGAAGTCACTTCTTTCTGGTTTTTTTCTTTCTTTACTATTGTATTTTTCCCCTTTCTTGCACTTTTTGCTTTCTTTTTGCTTTTTTCTCTTTCTTTTCTTCTTTGGACTTTATATTAGTTTGAGTTTATATATTAGCCAATACAACCAAATTAGTCCTAAAAAGCACACACTCAAATGCTGAGTCCTTTCTTAAGAACTGGCAAGGGAGACAATCCTTCAGAAAACTCCTCATAATGCTCTCCATCTGAAAAGAAACTGCAAAAGAGCATGGGGGAAGAGGGTTGGTAGAACAAATAAATTATTTTCTTCACCTAATTAGACAATGATATTTGAAGGAGGGGGGTGTGAATTTTGAATAAAAAAATCTGTGAGCAAAGCAAATGTTGAAACTGAAAATAAATCTTAAGATTAGAATACGTTCAGCTATACACACACAAAATAAAATTAATGAGTAATGTGGCTTCAGTGAATGTTAAAATTTTGTTATTAAAAATAAATCCTTTCTGATAAATTCAAAGACAGCAAAATCTTGATCCAGAATATGCTCTAACACTGAAGTAGCCAAGCTTAATGCAAATTCTCCCACCAGAGACATGCATTTCATATGAATGAAGTAAAACCCCTAGTTCTCTTTTCTTTGCTGTCCTGAAGGGCATTTCTGCAATAACTATGCATTTCAACTCTTTCCTCTTTAAAAAACAAAACAAAACACACACATAGTGAGACTATGGTTGGCATCAAAATGACTGATGAGCCAATTTAAAAATCTCTCCAGGCTGAAATGTTTTCAATAGCAGACTAAGAACTTTAATAAACAAAAGTCACAGCAAGCACAAGAATGCTAAGTTGAGACCGCTTCTTCATTAACAGCACAGGGCAAGCTAGCTTGTTCAGCAGGAGATATTAGTAGAGATAACAGTGCAATTCCCTTGTAAAGGTCTTAGATCCTTTAGCACTGATCATTCTTCATTGTCTTTGTTATTCTCATCTATCTGCATAGGATGTCTCTATAGGTTTCTCTGCACTACTGCACTATACACTGTATTTGCATTGTACAGAAAATATATTCTGCTGTGAAATAATATCAAGGTTGAATGCAATTCAGAAAAAAAAGTGTTAAATGCTTGTACAGGCTAAATGACTTCATGAGTGAATTTCTGCAGGGCATTAGCAGAAAGAAGCTAATTGCTTAACAAGTGGCAAGAATATACTGTATATTTGAATTGTATTCCTATTTATTTATTTATTTATTTATTTATTTATTTCAAACACATCTAAATAGCCTTTCCACGCTTGCTGAAAAAGTATGGAAACTGCAATCCAATACCTTTGAAGACAACAGGGGAGGCTGGTCCAAGAATGCATTCTTCAGTTATATAATCAAGGTAAAAATCATAGTTTGGATACACACATCATGCCATATCATTATTTGAATCATGGTTTGCTGAAGAAATTACAATGGCCTGGTTCACATTGCATGCTGCGTCTTTCACACCTCAAAGGCCAGGTTTACTTCCCAAGCCAGAAGTAAATGAACCACCTTGTAAATAAACAAAGTGAATATTTCTGGACTGATATGAAAATTGCTTGAGATTCATGCATTCTTATGAGATGGAAATGTATATGTCAATCCAATTTAACAGATAGTTTCATTTATCCCATTCCATAAATATGTTTTTTAAAAGCAAGGACAAGCAAAAGGGATTGGCTCACATATAGTAGAAATGAAAATAAAGATCCAGTCAATTTAAAACAGATGCAGGTTATATAAAGAGTGAGAAAGGATGATCAACTGATAAGAAAAAGTAAACATGGTAAGGTAAAAGGGGTTCTTATTTTGCTTTGCTGATGTCTGACAATCATATCTTCTACTGGAGGAGCCCTGGGACAACTGGTCTCTGCAGGGAACTCTGAGGATATTTTGGATCAAATTGTATTCAATAGCTAAGCATCAGAACATTTTAGAATTTATGCAACTGTGAAACAAATGGTTACTGACATTAACATGACTAGGGCAATCAATGCTAGATCTGGGAAGATGGTGTAAAAGGGCTAGAGTGACATGCCCGATATATAAGACACTTAGGATAGAATAGAGATTGTACTTCATAGGAATGTTCTTTGAGAGGATTTCATCCCTGAAGTAGACCCAGACATTCAAGTAAATAGAAAATATTCCAAACAAATTTGCAAAAGATGACAGAAAACCAGCAGAATTTATTTAAATTGTGTGGTTAAAATGCTATTTGTAGCGTGTAAGGATCTATGGAAAATACAGAAATGGCCAAATTAACTGAGAAGAGAACAATTTGTATTCCAATACCAAAAAGGGAAGTGCTAAGGGATGCTCAAAATATCATACAATGATTGATTGATTGATTGATTGATTTGATTGATTAAATTTATATGCTGCCCTTTCTGGGAGGCCTACAAATAATAAAAAGAAAAATAATTAAAGTTTAAAAAGTGATATAAAAAACTAGAACCAACTAAAGGAGAGCATCAGGATGAGAATGTCTACTTACCTTGTCAACCACTTCCAGTTGACAGCACCCCCTTGGGGCCCCAAGCCAACTGGCAAAATCAGGTGTCAATGCCCTTCTAGAAGGCTAAAAGTGTGGGAACAGTTCTTGCCTCCGGTAACAGAATGTTCCGCAGGGCAGGGGCCACAGCAGAAAAGGCTTTTCCCCTTGACCCCACCAACCAGAATTCCTTAATAAATGGGGTCTGCAGCAGTCCCCTTCCATTGGAGTGAGTGAGGCAAGCTAGTCCCATTGAGGCAAGATGGCTCTTCACATACCCTGCGGACCCATGCCACGAAGGACCTCAAAAGTAATAACCAATAACTTCTCTCACACGCTAATAAGATAATGTACAAAATTTTGCATAGAACAAGCATTGCCAAACAGGATTCAGAAGAGGCAGAGACCAAAACCCACATTGTTACCATTCAGTGGATAGCAGAGAAGGGAAGGGAGTTCTAAAAAGACCTATTCCCCCTTATTGAATATACAAGGATGTTTACTTTGTAGACCACAGCATACTGTGGATAGCCTTTAAATTTCTGGTAATCAACAATTAGAAAAGAATATTTAACAACTAAACATTGGTCCAAAAATGGAAAAAACAATGCACTAAGACTGCATACTGTCACCTTGTGTTTCAATTTATATGCAGAATATATCATGAGAAATCATGGACTAGAAGACAGAAAATGGAATTAAAATTACTGGGAAAATCATTAACAACTTCAGATATGCTGACGATTCTTTGAAAGATGTTTTAGAGAATGTCTTGCTGAAAATAAAAGAATGCAAAAATTGATTGCTGCTTAAAAAATTATTTCAGCAGACAATTGAATGCTTTTATCCTGCTGGGCTTAAAAATTTACCGGGATTGTTGCTACAACCATTAAATAAAGAGGTATCTACTATTTGGAAGAAGGTATGTAACAACTTTAGACAAAATATTAAAGACATTACATTGACAGCAAAGGTATGCACTATTAAGGCTAATTTCCCATTTGTAACATACATCTGTGAAAGCTGGACCATGAGAAAGGTTGAACAAAGAAAAATTATGACTTTGAATCATGATGCTAGGAAAATATCCTGCACTGTAGAAGAATAAATCATTCAATTTTAGGTGAAGTAAACTAGACTGCTCATTGGAAACTAATAAAGAAGCAAACACTTAGATATGTTGGAACATAATGTGAGAAGACCTTGAATGTTTAGAAGAAGCCAGTTGAACAAGATGCTGACAGAAAACAAGGTAAATAGATACTATCACTGATGACACAAGCTTAAACTTATAAGATGATTCTTTGATTATATGAAGAATTCAAGGAAATAATATCCATTGGGTCAAAAAGATTAAAAAGTGACTGAATAATAATAATTTTAGGATGCATAAAACTCCAGTGTAAAAGGAAAGGTAAGTCAATTACCAATTCACTCATGTACCAACAAAGATGGAAAATACATTATCAAAACACTCATGTATGTGATGTGTATTAACAAATTTTTAGGGGGAACCAGGGTGGGGGGGAGGGGGGAGGTTCCCCTTAGGTCAGGACCAGCCATGTCTGGGGGTTGCGGTGTAGAAAGGGTGGGGGGGGAGGTCGGGGGGCTGAGGGAGGAGGGAGGAATCAGTACGGTCAGTGGGAGAGGCAGATATGGCGGGAGCAGAGGACCATATCAGGTTAGGGGAGC